>NC_053027.1:220163135-220374372 GCF_003073215.2 Triticum urartu | reverse complement strand
GGGTCACCTGTGGCCGGGGAGATCGGAGCCGAAGAGTTATTTCAGCTTGGTGCAGCAATTCCTTGACGCGGTGCCGCGTATAAATGCAATGAAGAGGTCAGCATGCATAGGCGCTAGGATGGCTCTTGCCCGTGTTAAAACATAGGCAGAGATGGAGACCACCGTTGTTGCATCCCGAGATTCAGACAAAAGCCGAGTACCCTCCAAGCACTATTTTCAGGAAGTTCTTGAAGGCGCTCGTGTAATAGAGACGCAGTGCCCGAAAGATGCTATGTTATGATAGCATATGTAATTATAAAGTAATATTTTGATAAACTGTAGTGGCCTTTTTTATACTTGTGCCTCCAAGTATTGGGAACCCCTTCTGTGCGGCCGTTTTAAGATATATATATATATATATATATATATATATATAGAATCTAAAAGATGGCAGTCGTTGGCTTCAGCCCCCACGCACATAGTGCGGGGGTGCTCGCAGAAGACGCATTTTCACACTTAACCCAACGTCTTGGTCCTACAAAGGAGGTGATAGCGCAGCGAGCCAGGCAACCGGACTATAATGCTTTAAACACTTTCACTTAGCCATAGGAGTTTGACAATGAGACTCTTTAGGTAGCTCCTTGGTGGCAACTGCGCTCGCCCGAATTCGGGGCGCGTATGTGCCTGACCGGGAAGCAGCCCTTCGTTAAAGCGGAGGAATCCGATAGATTCTGATAGGTCATCGAGTGCCTGACCAGTCTCATGCTACATCATGACAGTCAGTTTTCGGCTTACTCTACTGAGGTGCTCGCCCGGCCCAACCGAGGGCACAATCGTAGTAGTTCTCCTGGTGCTACCTTAGCCGATAGAGCGGAACGTAAGGTATCCGAACTCAGGAGCCGGGCAACCCAACATTTGACCAAAGACATGATTCGGAGCTGATGCATATAATGCCAAAACTCGCGACGCCGAACACTCCCTAAGGTGTTCGGTCTTTATGAGTGCGGGCGAAACAACACTCTTTATTAAAAAAGCCCCTAGTGTCCAGGTATGATGAGGACATCAATACCATTGTTACACCCACAGCCCCTACTGTTACATATACTGGACCAATTACTAGAGCTCGCGCACGCCAATTAAATTACCAGGTACTTTCATTTCTTGGTAATGATTCTAATGTTCATGAGATTATGATGCTGCCTAAATTGGATACATTTGTTTTGCTTACAAATGAAGGGCCTAGCTTGGAGAAAGATGAACATTGGAGCAAGAACACGCATGGAGTTGATGGCATGCGCAAGGGGATCAAGAACGGAGTTACAAGTGATGATTTCAGGACTTTGAAGTCGCCATAAGGAGTGCATGAAGCCTTGGACGAAATATACAAGATGCCACTTCATAATATTCGTCCATAGGCTATTCTAGGTGCTGCGTCACCTTATTAATGGGCCAGGCCCATGTAATTTCGAAATACTTAAGTATAGGCTATTTTTAGAGTCTGTATGTGTGGGGAAACAAGAGTTCGGGTTGGTTTCGGACCCCACCCTCAAGGGCCACGAAATTCCCCCCTCTTCCTCCATATATACAGCCCTTAGGGCGTCGTTTAAACTTTGGGGTTTTGTTTAGATTAAAAGTTCGCCATAGCTGCAACTTCGCGTACTTCGTTTGTGTCCAACGACCAGACCAAGATGTCACAGAACCCCACCTTGATCAATAAAGCTTTCATCTTATATTCGCAATATCCCGATTGCAATCTCAGTTTCTTGCTTGTTCTTCGTTTGCTCGCAGGAAACAGACCCTCGTGGTCAGGTTGATCGTGCTCCGGCGTGGTCAATAACCCTCGGAAGTTGGTTTAGCGATTGCTAAGGCGCGACGTCTCGCACGTTCGTAGTCGGATCGTCAAGGTCGACTCCCACAGAAAACGATAGCCACCATCTCATCGAAACATCGGGACACCTCGCCTCTATCAAGTGGTATCAGATTTCCAGGTTGCTCGGTGAGATTTTACAGTTTTTCATAGATTAGATCGAGTCTGTTCTTCATACCTACAGTCCACGAAAAAGCCAGAAAAAAAAATTAGGGTTAGTTCATCATATCCGAACCAATCTGAGCCTTTGCATAATATTTTTAGGGTTTTTGCTTTTGCTAGTCTTAGAGTCTAGTCTTTTAGAGTTTTGAGTTCTGGTCATAAGTTGTCACGCCGCCGCCGCACCATCATCATCGCCCATCTACCACTTTTGCTTATCACCACCGCTTATCCGCCACCGATCCGTCTCCATATACCATCACCAATCTGTATCCATATACCACCACCAATCCGTATCCATATACCACCACCAATCTGTATCCATATACCACCACCGCTGCCATATACCACAACCATATATCCACCACCAATCCGAGTTCTTCTCATATTAGGTTTGTTCTTGAGATCAATCTGGTCTCGAAAAAAAAAGAGTCTGGAGACCCCCGGGCAGTTTTTAGGCCAAAATTTTCACGGGCAAATTTTTTTCCCTATCCTATTTTTAGGCTTTTCTGAGTCTTTTGAGCCACATGCCATCATAGTGATTTTTTGTCGCACTTTTTCGTCGTCGCTGCCCTGATTTCCGAAAAAAGTGAAAAAAAAAATTCATGCCCATCCTATCAGTTTGACGAGGGAAGAGTTTTGAGACACTCGCCATTATAGTGATTTTTCGCAAAAAAAAATACAGGAGCGCAAAAAAAAGGAGCGCAAAAAAAAGAAGAGCGAAAAAAAAGAGTTGCAGAGTGTGCTTTTCCCTTATTTACGTGCAGCGCCGTGATTTGGTTCGTGTTCTAGGCTCGCGTCTCTAGCACGGTCTAGCCTAGGACCAGCACAGTACCGTCGTTGAGCGTTTATTCAACTTTGCATCTCTGAATTGATTATTGCTGACCCTTTTTGCTACCATACTATAAGCCTTCCCAGCTCCACATACATCTACGTCGTGCGTTTGACTCTCCCTGGCAATCGCTCTATCCAAGCTTTTGAGAGTTTTGACTACAACGGTTGCCGATCACCGCCTGCTGTTGGGTAAGAACTGGTAAGAATTTGAGATTTGCTTGACGGATTTGTGACACCCGCCACCACCACCACTTGTTAGTAGTCTGTAGGATCATATTCTTGTGTGTTTCTATTGCTGCTAACCATGCCAGGATCACAAGTCGACGAGACTGACTGGGAGAACTTGACGAACAAGGAGCTTCATGATACGTTTCAGCAAATGATGAGTGGACAGGTGCAAGATGTGATAAACAGATTTGAAGAGGCCATGGAGAAGATAGATGGCATGGAGAAGACGTTTGAAACAAAGCTCGGTAACAAGTTTGCTGAATTGCTTTCGCGTTTTCCACCACCACCACCGGCTGCTCCTGCCGCACCTCTGCAACAATAGCAACAACATCGACTACCTCCACGTCGGGAAACAGCCCTCCACCGAGCGAGCCGTGTCCCTCTTCAATCGGGCCAAACTGCTGGTGCTGCTGTTGATACTTCTGTGGCTCCTACTGCTGATGTGGAGGAGGATGATTATGTGGGAGATTATGAGGATGAGGTTGATCAAAATCATAACTACGTGCCACCACCAGCACAGTAACCACCAGGTCGTCCACATGCAAATAATGGCAATGGTAGGGCTCACCCTCAGGTACGAGATCATGACCATCTCCCTAAACTAAAATTGAATATTCCACCATTTGAGGGTAGATATGTTCCTGATATATATCTTACTTGGGAGTTAGAAACTGAACAACGATTTACATGTTTACAATATCACGAGGAGAGACGTGTTCCTGCTGCTGTTTGTGCATTCACTAGTTTTGCATGTGTTTGGTGGTCTGAGCATTGTAGATTATATCCTATTCCGGCTACTTGGGCTGCTTTGAAAACTGCTATGCGTATTCGTTGGGTTCCACCATATTATCAACGTGAATTACTTCAAAAATTGCAGCGCTTAAGACAGGGGAAAAATTCTGTAGAAGAATATTATCAGGAATTACAAACTGGCATGATTAGATGTGGTATTGTTGAGGAGAATGAAGCTATGCTTGCACGTTTTATGGGTGGATTAAATAGAGAGATTCAGACGATTCTAGAGTATAAGGAGTATACTAATATCATTCGTTTATTCCATCTTGCTTGTAAAGCTGAACGTGAAGTGCAGGATCGACAGGCATTGGCGCGGACTAACTTTTCTCCAGGTCGACCTTCATCATGGACACCACGTGCATCATCTACTTCCACACGTTCTGCTACACCGGCGCCTCCGTCGGCTGCCACCTCCAACCGTGATACAATAAAGCAGGCACAATCACCACTATCTGCCAAGAGCACACCTTCTGGGCCTGCAAAGAGCTTTTCTTCATCCATGGCATCAACAGGGCAAACACATGATATTATTTGTCGACGTTGCAAGGGTGGAGGTCATTATGCGAGAGAATGCCCATCTAAGCGTGTGATGATTGTTACTGAGGATGGTGGGTATGAGTCTGCTAGTGACTATGATGAGGAGACTTTGGCTCTTATTACACGTGAAGAACACGATGGAGACGATTCTGATCATGAGACGCAATACATGGCTCCTGAAGATGCTGACAGGTATGAATGTTTAGTTGCTCAACGTGTTTTGAGTGTGCAGGTTACACAAGCTGAGCAAAATCAGAGGCATAATTTGTTCCATACAAAGGGAGTTGTGAAGGAACGTTCTCTTCGCGTGATCATAGATGGAGGGAGCTGCAATAACTTGGCTAGCATGGAGATCGTGGAGAAGCTATCTCTCACCACAAGACCACATCCACATCCTTACTACATCCAATGGTTCAACAACAGTGGCAAGGTTAAGGTAACACGTACTGTTCATGTGCATTTTAGTATCTCTACATATGCTGATTATGTTGATTGTGATGTGGTACCTATGCAAGAATGTTCCTTATTACTTGGTAGACCATGGCAATTTGATAAAAATTCTATACACCATGGTAGAAACAATCAGTATACTCTTGTTCATAACGATAAAAATATTACTTTGCTTCCTATGACTCCTGATTCCATTTTGAAAGATGATATTAATAGAGCTAATAAAGCAAAACAGGAGACAAATAAGAGTGAAAATCAGATTGTGGCAAAAGAATTTAAGCACCAAATGAAGCCTAATAATAAACCATCTATTGTTGTTTCTGAAATTAAATTGAAAAGTGCATGTTTACTTGCCACCAAATCTGATATTGATGAGCTAGATTTTAGCAAATCTGTTTGCTATGCTTTTGTGTGCAAAGAGGCATTATTTTCATTCGAGGACGTGCCTTCCTCTTTGCCCCCTGCTGTCACTAACATTTTGCAGGAGTTCGCTGACGTCTTTCCACAAGACGTGCCACCGGGATTACCACCTATTCGAGGGATTGAGCATCAAATTGACTTAATTCCCGGTGCTTCGCTACCCAACCGTGCACCATACCGTACCAATCTAGAGGAGACGAAGGAGATTATGCGTCAAGTACAAGAACTGCTTGACAAAGGTTATATACGCGAATCACTTAGTCCTTGTGCTGTTCCTATCATTTTAGTGCAGAAAAAGGATGGTACGTCGCGTATGTGCGTTGATTGTAGAGGCATTAATAATATTACTATTCGTTATCGTCATCCTATTCCTAGGCTAGATGATATGCTTGATGAATTGAGTGGCTCTACAATATTCTCCAAAGTTGATTTGCGTAGTGGATACCATCAAATTCGTATGAAATTGGGTGATGAATGGAAAACAACATTTAAAACTAAGTTTGGATTATATGAGTGGTTAGTCATGCCTTTTGGGTTAACTAATGCACCTAGTACTTTCATGAGGTTAATGAACGAAGTTTTACGTGCTTTCATTGGACGATTTGTGGTAGTTTACTTTGATGACATATTGATTTATAGCAAATCTTTGGAGGAACATTTGGAACATTTACGTGCTGTTTTTATTGCTCTACGTGATGCACGTTTGTTTGGAAACCTTGGAAAGTGCACCTTTTGCACCGACTGAGTATATTTTCTTGGCTATGTTGTTACTCCACAGGGAATTGAAGTTGATAAAGCCAAGATTGAAGCTATTGAGAGTTGGCCGCAGCCCAAAACGGTCACACGAGTGAGGAGTTTCCTTGGCCTCGCTGGTTTCTATAGGCGTTTTGTGAGAGATTTCAGCACCATTGCTGCACCTCTCAACGAGCTTACAAAGAAGGATGTGCCTTTTGTTTGGGGTACCGCACAGGAAGAAGCTTTCACGGTATTGAAAGATAAGTTGACACATGCTCCTTTACTCCAACTTCCTAATTTCAATAAGACTTTTGAGCTTGAATGTGATGCTAGTGGAATTGGATTAGGAGGTGTGTTATTACAAGATGGAAAACCTGTTGCATACTTTTCTGAAAAATTGAGTGGGCCTAGTCTGAACTATTCTACTTATGATAAAGAATTATATGCTCTTGTTCGGACCTTAGAAACATGGCAACATTATTTATGGCCCAAGGAATTTGTTATACATTCTGTTCATGAATCTTTGAAACACATTAAAAGTCAAGCAAAACTGAACCGTAGACATGCTAAATGGGTTGAATTCATTGAGACTTTCCCTTATGTCATTAAACACAAGAAGGGTAAAGAAAATGTTATTGCTGATGCCTTGTCTCGTCGTTATACTATGCTTTCACAACTTGACTTTAAAATATTTGGTTTGGAGACCATCAAAGATCAATATGTTCATGATGCTGAATTTAAAGATGTATTGCAGAATTGTAAGGAAGGGAGAACTTGGAACAAGTTCGTTCTTAACGATGGATTTGTGTTTCGTGCTAACAAGCTATGCATTCCAGCTAGCTCCGTTCGTCTTTTGTTGTTGCAGGAGGCGCATGGAGGAGGATTAATGGGACACTTTGGCGTCAAGAAGACGGAGGATATACTTGCTACACATTTCTTTTGGCCCAAGATGATACGGGATGTTGAGCGTTTTGTTGCTCGCTGCACTACATGTCAAAGAGCTAAGTCACGACTCAATCCTCATGGTTTATATATGCCTTTGCCTATACCTAGTGTTCCTTGGGAGGATATATCTATGGACTTTGTTTTAGGTTTACCTCGAACAAAGAAGGGGAGGGATAGCATATTTGTTGTCGTGGATAGTTCTCGAAAATGGCACACTTTATACCATGTCATAAAAGCGATGATGCTGTTAATGTTGCTGATTTGTTCTTTCGTGAAATTATTCGCTTACATGGTGTGCCAAATACTATTGTTTCAGATCGTGATACTAAATTTCTTAGCCACTTTTGGAGATGTTTATGGGCTAAGTTGGGGACTAAGCTACTTTTTAGTACTACTTGTCACCCCCAAACTGATGGACAAACTGATGTAGTCAATAGTACATTGTCTACTATGCTTAGGGCTGTTTTGAAGAATAACAAGAAAATGTGGGAAGAATGCTTGCCTCATATTGAATTTGCTTATAATCGTTCATTGCATTCTACTACTAAGATGTGCCCTTTTGAAATTGTGTATGGTTTCCTACCTCGTGCACCTATTGATTTGTTGCCTCTTCCATCTTCAGAGAAGGTTAATTTTGATGCTAAAGAACGTTCTGAATTGATTTTAAAAATGCATGAGTTAACTAAGGAAAACATTGAGCGTATGAATGCTAAATATAAACTTGCTGGAGATAAGGGTAGAAAACATGTTGTGTTTGCGCCTGGAGATCTTGTTTGGTTACATTTGCGTAAAGATAGATTTCCTAATCTGCGCAAATCAAAGCTAATGCCACGTGCTGATGGTCCTTTTAAGGTGTTAGAGAAAATAAATGATAATGCATATAAACTTGAGCTACCTATAGATTTTGGGGTTAGTCCCACTTTTAACATTGCAGATTTGAAGCCTTATTTGGGTGAGGAAGATGCGCTTCCGTCGAGGACGACTTCATTTCAAGAAGGGGAGGATGATGAGGACATCAATACCATTGTTACACCCACAGCCCCTACTGTTACATATACTGGACCAATTAGTAGAGCTCGCGCACGCCAATTAAATTACCAGGTACTTTCGTTTCTTGGTAATGATTCTAATGTTCATGAGATTATGATGCTGCGTAAATTGGATACATTTGTTTTGCTTACAAATGAAGGGCCTAGCTTGGAGAAGGATGAACATTGGAGCAAGAACACGCATGGAGTTGATGGCATGCGCAAGGGGATCAAGAACGGAGTTACAAGTGATGATTTCAGGACTTTGAAGCCGCCATAAGGAGTGCATGAAGCCTTGGACGAAATATACAAGATGCCACTTCATAATATTCGTCCATAGGCTATTCTAGGTGCTGCGTCACCTTATTAATGGGCCAGGCCCATGTAATTTCGAAATACTTAAGTATAGGCTATTTTTAGAGTCCATATGTGTGGGGAAACAAGAGTTAGGGTTGGTTTCGGACCCCACCCTCAAGGGCCACGAAATTCCCCCCTCTTCCTCCATATATACAACCCTTAGGGAGTCGTTTAGACTTTGGGGTTTTGTTTAGATTAAAAGTTCGCCATAGCTGCAACTTCACGTACTTCGTTTGTGTCCAACGACCAGACCAAGACGTCACAGAACCCCACCTTGATCAATAAAGCTTTCATCTAATATTCGCAATATCCAGATTGCAATCTCGGTTTCTTGCTTGTTCTTCGTTTGCTCGCAGGAAACAGGCCCTTGTGGTCAGGTTGATCGTGCTCCGGCGTGGTCAATAACCCCTCGGAGTTTGTTTAGCGATTGCTAAGGCACGACGTCCTCGCACGTTCGTAGTCGGATCGTCAAAGTCGACTTCCTCTAAAATGATAGCCACCATCTCATCGAAACATCGGGACACCTCGCCTCTATCAAGGTATGTGCAAAAATTCTGACGTGGCCACATGCCAAGACGCCAGCTTCCTCCTTGGTTATATCAGAAAGAAAAAACCAGGGGATGTGTAGCAACAAGAGACAGTAAAAAAGGTTTACGCAGGGTCTTAATCTAAAAAGAATCCTTTAGGATGGGTCCCTACTGCACGTCTGCGCCTGTGTCTCCGTTGTGCCGTATCCTGGACGGGCGCCGCACGATCTTCATCTGTAAAAGAGAGGAACTGAGTTGAAAACGGGTCATGCCGAAAAAAGTTTAAAATAAACAAAGTATAAAGTAAGATATATTGAGCTTTATTGTCTCTTATTGTATATGTGTGGAGCCCCTAGTGCGGGGTATATGGCTTCTAGGCCTGCATCAATGATGATTTTGCATCGAACTCGTCTATCCGCGTTCGTGGTCTTTATTGACCTATTTCAAAGTTTTCTGGCCGGTGAGGCCATTTTGCTGTGGGGCTGTCAAAGCGGCCGCACAGTCCTCCGCTTGGGGAGGCGCACTTTAGTGCTTCCCCTTCAAAGAGATGATGCCTCGTGGACCGGGCATCTTGAGCGTAAGAGATGCATAATGCGGTATTGCGTTAAAGCGAGCGAAAGCTTCACGTCCCAGTAATGCTTGATAGCGACTTGAGAATGGGACGATATGGAAGATCAGCTTTTCGCGGCGGAGGTTATCGGCAGAGCCGAATATCACTTCGAGCCGGAGAAAACCCATACAATGGGTGTCCGGACCAGGTATTACCCCTTGAAAGGAGGGATTGCTGCGGCGGATTCTTGCTGGGTTTATCCCCATGTGCTGGATTGTATCCTGATATATCAGGTTTAGTCCACTGCCGCCGTCCATAAGGACATTTGAAAACTGGAGTCCGCCAATTATTGGATCGAGTATCAAGGCAGTCCAGCCTACATCCTTGATATGCCTAGAATAATCTAGCTGATCGAAGATGGTCGGTTTTGACAACCAGTGGCAGGACCCTTTGGGGATGGGCCATGTGGTGCGTACCTTTACGGGTGCCGCACGTTTTGTTATGTGAAGTGAGTTCACTATTTTTACTTCTTGTGGGAAGTTCTTTTGTTTCCTGGTGCTCTGCTTTTGGGGTTCGTCCTCATCTTCGCTTGGTGTGTCGAGCCCCTTGTGTTCGGCATTGAGTCTGCCGGATTGTTTGAAAACCCAACAGTCTCTGTGGGTATGGTTAGCAGGCTTCCCGGGAGTACTGTGTATCTGACATATCCTGTCCAGGATTTTATTTAGGTTGGATGGATCGTCCCTGTTATCCTGGGGGGGCGATTTTTCCTGTTTTTGTCGTGAGCCTTTGAATCCGGCATTGACTGCCGTGCTCTTCGGACTTTTTTCCTTAGTCCAACGATAGTCCTTGCTGCATCGTGGTTTTCCATTTCCATCCCTAGTTTCAGATGTACTTGGGTCGCTGGGGCTGCACCTTGCCAACCAGCTGTCCTCCCCTGCACAAAAGCGGGTCATGAGGCTTGTTAGTGCGGCCATTGTTTTTGGCTTTTCTTGGCCGAGGTGTCTGGCGAGCCATTCGTCTCGGACGTTATGCCTGAAAGCTGCTAAGGCTTCGGCGTCCGACAGTCAACTATCTGATTCTTTTTAGTGAGGAATCTATTCCAGAACTGCCGAGTTGATTCTCCGGGTTGTTGAGTTATGTGACTAAGATCGTCTGCATCCGGAGGGCGGACATAGGTCCCTTGAAAGTTTGCTCGGAAAGCATCCTCGAGCTCTTCCTAGCTTCCAATTGTGTTTTCGGGAAGGCCTTTAAGCCAATGCCGGGCTGGCCTTTTAAGCTTAAGGGGTAGATATTTTATGGCGTGGAGATCATCTCCTCTAGCCATGTGTATGTGGAGGATATAATCCTCGATCCAGACTCCAGGGTCTGTTGTTCCATCATATGCCTCTATGTTTACGGGTTTGAATCCCTCTGGGAATTCATAGTCCAGGACCTCATCGGTGAAACATAGGGGGTGTGCGGCGTCCCTGTATTTGGGTGTGCCGGATTCTGATGATGGCTTCATAGCATTGCTTACGAGAGCTTGCTTTCTTGGCACATAAATGGACCTGACTGGGCCATGAAGCAAATCCTTAAGTGGGTCGCATGCCGATTTAGGTGCGGCGCCGCTTGCCGCTTTATGGGGTCGTCTATCCGACCGTGTGGCTTTTTCATTTTTTGAATGCGAGGGCTCTAGGGCCTCTTCGTTGAATTCAGGTAGTAGATTTCTTTTCGGATAGCTTTTAGTGCGGCGACTGTCGCCGTACATATCTGTGGTATTGATTACTTTGCTCCATCTAATCCGGAGTCCATCTTCCGCTGTTTTTAGCTTCCGCTTCTACTTTTTTAGGCTGCGTGCAGTTGCAACGAGCCTCTCGTGGAGATTCTTCTGCTCCATAGGTTTATTCGGCGTGAGGTCGTCTGGAATGCCGTTTTCGCCGGGGGAGGGATGTTCGGTTTCTCTATCCGTGTTGCCCTGTTCGAACGGTTGCTCTAAGGCCTGCTCGTCGTCTACTGGCTCATCCTGCTCTATGGCTGGGTTTTTGTCGAGGCGGGGCTTGGGTCAGCGTTTACGCCGACGCTTTGATTGCTTTTCGGGGGGTCGATCTCCCGTCCCATCCCCTTTTTCCTCGTTGTCGCTTCCTTTAGGGGTATCCACCATGTACACATCGTGAGATGAGGTGGCTGTCCAATGCCCTATGGGTGTTGGTTCGTCTGTATCTCCTGCATCGTCATCCATGTTGTCGATGTCTCCGGAGTCGAAGTTGAGCACGTCGTTTTAATTGTCGACAGTTATTACCAAGTGGGTGGTGGGTGGGCTTTGAATTTCCTCACCGTCCGTATCCCACCCTCGCTGACCGTAGTCCGGCCAGGGCTCTCCTGATAAAGAGAGAGACTTAAGAGAATTCAGGATGTCGCCAAAAGGCGAATGCTGAAAGATGTCTGCGGCGGTGAACTCCATTATCGGCGCCCAATCGGATTCGATTGGCAGGGGCGCGGGGGGTTCGGAGTCCGGGGAGGAGTCCGGATCCTCGGAGTCACGGGTCGTGCAGAGTGCGGGGCTAGCGTTCGGCTCGATCGCTTTCGGGATCGCAACCCCCGAGGTGACGTCGAACCGCTCATCCTCGATTGGCGCAATAGGCTCCGAGTTAGGGGTCAGAACCGATGCGTGTGCGGCCTCCAAGGCGCTGTTCGGCGGCAGAGCTATATCATGCCCATCGAGACAGTGCGGCGCGCTTGGTTGTGGCTCGAATCCGTCGAAGATCGAGTCCCCGTGGATGTCAGCCGTGTAGTTTAGGCTCCCAAACTGACCTGATGGCCAGGGGCGTAGCTTTCGATCTGCTCAAGGTGGCCGAGCGAATTGGCCCGCAGAGCGAAGCCGCCGAAGACGAAGATCTGTCCGGGGAGAAAAGTCTCACCCTGGACCGTATCGTTGTTGATGATCAAAGGAGCCATCGGGCCTAAAGGCGACGACACAGAGGAACTCTCAATGAAAGCACCAATGTCAGTGTCAAAACCGGCAGATCTCGGGTAGGGGGTCCCGAACTGTGCGTCAAGGCCGGATGGTAACAGGAGGCAGGGAACACTTTGTTTTACCTAGGTTCGGGCCCTCTCGATGGAGGTAATACCCTACTCCTGCTTGATTAATATTGATGATATGGGTAGTACAAGAGTAGATCTACCACGAGATCAAGGAGGCTAAACCCTAGAAGCTAGCCTATGGTATGATTGTTGTGTATGGAGTTTATTGCCTACGGACTACAACCCTGCGGTTTATATAGACACCGGATAGGGTTAGGGTTACATAAAGTCGGTTACAATGGTAGGAGATCTTGAATATCCGCATCGCCAAGCTTGCCTTCCACGCCAAGGAAAGTCCCATCCGGACACGGGACGAAGTCTTCAATCTTGTATCTTCATAGTCCAGGAGTCCGGCTGAAGGTATAGTCCGGCTACCCGAACACCCTCTAATCCAGGACTCCCTCACCAATCATGAAAGGTATTCAAGTCAAGCTTAGGAGCTGGCCCTAGAGAGTAAATATGAGTTGAGGTTCCAATCCTCCATAGGGAGGGGAGGTGCAACCACGGCATGGGTGCCAAACCATTATTTCCTTGAGGTGAAGCAAGTTTATCGCTATTAGACCCCTCGTTACCAGAGTGGGTATCTGAATCCGAGGTCGTGGGTTTAAGCACTTGCAACACATCGGTAGTGAGTTTAAGACCAACAAGGAATTCTTTAACACAAGGATTTGACCTTGGTCGTCATACATGTTTTAAGTGAGGCAATAGCCTCATTTAAATCATCTCATGTGACCGTGGTCATCTCCAGGATAGCAGGTATCTCCTCACCCCTTTCTCCATCGTCAGCCATACTCTTTAGGCGGTGATGTTGGGAAACATAGTATAAAACAAAAAAATCAGGCCTATGACCACCCAAGATCAATATGAAGATGCATAACGGGTTGGGATCACAATCGTTACTGTCATCGAGATGCAGCAAAAGAAGAATGTGTCGGTGTAGATCATACTTGGAGTCCCTTGAACTGTTAATGAACGATCCCTCGTACCGCTCACGAACAGTCCCTCGAACTAAAGACTGAAAGCACGACGTCTCTACTTGGTTGCAAGCGTGCAATTTTCACGATCCGACAACTCTCCACTGTATGGAGCTAATTGTCACACGAGAATTAGAGGGAGGAGATTAGAACCACAAAGGGCTTCTAATTATGAGGACAAGAGGATTATCCTAGATCTAATTAGTCAACTAGGACTAACTAGAACGATAACTAGAACTAGAAGAACAAAGGAGGCTCCAATACTTGTGTCTCTCAAAGTACAAAATTCCCTAGTATATATAGGTTGGAGGGGAGAGAGAGGGCAGCCACGAAGAAGGGAATGTCCCTCCTTGGTGCGCCGACCTTGGGGGGAGGAGTAGGACTCCTCTCCTAGTAGGAATCACCCCCCCCCCTCAAGGAAGGGGGCACCACCACTTGGGCCTTTGTGGGCCAAGTTGCCTTCCACCTATTGGCCTTTTTAGGCCCATTGATATTTAAATTAAATATAAAGTTTTATAATTTTTTTAAGACATTATATATATTAACATCTCCGAAAACATTTCCCACCTATATATATTTATCGTTAATACCCGACATTACCTGATATTCACCGAAACCCTTCTGGTGACCCCGGAACGCTTCCGGATCCTCTCTGAACTATTCCGAATATTAATGAAACAATTCCTGCAAATATATTCTCATTACTCCCATTCTACTAACACTAAATAAATCATGATTGCCTTAAGCTTGTGACCCCTTAGGTTTGATAACTCATAGACATGAATGAAACCATTTCTTCAATGACCCATAGCGGGATCCTGAACGTCCATATCGATCCCTATGAGCACAAGAATGATATTTGAGTGGTTATCATGTGATGTTCCCTTTGCTTTGTGATACTTCACAAAACGCGGGATGCATAAGTATCCTCCTTAGTCATCACCATGCTCATTATACCAAAATCCTTGTTACTGGTTGTTTCATCAAAAAGAAATGCGTCGCTCCCTATTTCATGGAGGGTATTTCCAAATGCATACACGTAGTAAAATTGCAGGCGTGCCACTTGTTTTGATGAAAATAAGAAATAAATTGACAGATAAAATAATGGATAAATACATATATGGAACATTGCACTTTATTGATCATTTTATTGAATACAAATACATTGTACAAGTTCCATAGGATTTTATCCTTCTGCCTTCTGTGTCACGCTTATGCAGTATCTGACTCTAGATATTGTGTGGTTCACCAATTCCTGGTGCGTTTGCAAACAACCGGTTAATTATATTCGTGGGGTCGATCCCGTGGAATATCTCTGATTAAGCTGCGCTATTGGTCGTCATCATACACCAGATTGCTCCTCCATATGAATGTGTGATGCTCATGTAAATATTGTACGGGTGGATTTGTTTTGCCAAAACCCAGTGACGAGTACTATGACCATGTTGGTGTGACCAACATGATGTGTCGATGAAGCAAATGACTTTCACCTTGTCGGTGCCCATTTATGTGATGCCCTGACTTCATCGGACGCGGATATGTATGTGTTGCTATAACCTCGTCAGTGCCCAGGAATAGTGTGTCCAATCTTGTAGGTTTGTGACATGCCAGTAGAGTAGTGGCACAACCTCGACAGCACCATAACATTTTCTAGCCTTTTCGACACTAGACGTATGATGAAGATGATGGTAAGTATAGCCTTTTGTCTCTTCGACACTCGGCCAAGATGTCGATGTGGAATGTATCATGGATCCATTGGATGATGCTTGCCAATAAAACATATATCGATCTCGCTTCCTCGCAAGAGCAATATTCCGTCTCATGAGGGGCGGAGTTCAAGGAATGTTTATTAATCCCATCTCCTCAGGAGGGACAAAATGAATGTAAAATTTTTAGCCTCTCCTCCTCGTGAGGGGAGGAATCGAGATAATATTTTACTGAAGTTGCCTCCTCGTGAGGGGCAAAATCAATGTACTTCCCCCCGTTCGAAAAATCTTGTCCCCCAAATGGATGTATCTAGAACTTACATGGTGCTAGATACATTCATTTGAGGGACAAACTTTTTCGGATGGAGGGAGTAGTAGTTTCGACTCCTTCATACTTGGCCTTAGCCGCATACGCTCGCCATGGTTTTCATGAAGAAACTGTTGACTATCCTTGTAGGAGTAGATATCCCGCTTTTTTGTATTTTGTAGCTCGATCTATTGTAGCTAGATCTGTCGCATCAGAAAGCCATGGTATTAGGTTTGCTTTGATGGGGAATTTTATGCTCATTAGTACACACCATGGGGCTGGCCCGGAATTTTGTATGGTACAATGGTTGGTACCATCCATGGTAAAGATGTAGAACTTTGTTGAGTGGAACAGGTCTTTTGCTCGTCAGTACCTAGCCACGGTACTGATGTAGGCCCTTTTCTCATCAATACTTGGCTAAGATATTGATGTAGAACTTGCTTGTGGCGACCCGACCCGAATGGATCAAGTCTACTGTGCTCGGGTGTCATCCCTGGATCAGTAATGCTGACACCACACAGTACATCGAAGGATTTATAGCAGAGTGGCAATCACACACTTATTACATCGTTGTCTCAAAGAGAACTTATTACAATAAATATGGCTTAAGGCCATCTAATAATGATAACAGCGGAAGACTCGGAAGATAAATGGGTCCATCAACTCCAACGGCATCACTGAGTATAGAACCACGACCTAAAAGCACCTTACTCGTCGTCTGAAAAGTCTGCAACATGAAAGTTGCAGCCCGAAAACGGGTCAGCACATGGAATATGCTGGCAATGTAACACATAGAGGGTAATGGAATGTAACAGCTATACTACATGCATATATGGCTGGTGGAAAGCTCTATGGTTACAGTTTTGCGTAAAGCCAGTTTTCCCTACTGCAAAGGAATAAATTTATTTAACTATCATGGTGGTTGTGAAACATCGAGAATGGTTGACAGCATTCCGATCCCAATTAAGTGAACAATTAAAACCCAACAACATTAATTAGAAGTAACATGTTGAGATTCACATGATATTCAAGTACTAGATACTCAAGTTGTCCATAACCTGGGACACGGCTAATCATGATTAGTTTGTACACTCTGCAGAGGTTTGCACACTTTTCCCCACAAGACTCGATCGCCTCCGTTTGGTTTCTCGCACTACATGGTGTTTGAGAAGACGGATGACCGAGACATAGTCTTTCAGAAGCGCTAGCACCTTACGATCGGGTAGACCGGTACACCTACATCCCCTACATCTGCTAGTCCACCACTATAAGAGTTTGCACAACTTAGTCAACTATGCCAGAGCCGATAATGGCTTGTGGCTGCACACGGAAGTTTCTAGCATGAAAGATCTTATGATCCCTTTGAGCCTGGGTGGCGGTCCAAAATAAAACAGGCAAGTCCTGATAGACATCAGGTGCCTCAATCCACCCAGATGTGTGTTTAAGTTGCCACCTTAGATAAACCATTAAAATTATCAACTCACATCTGTCATGGATATCACTCACCCAATCCACGTCTACTAGCATAGCATGGCATAATAAGCAAATGTAGAAGTAACTCCCAAAGGTTTCATAATAATACTTGGTGATAGGTACTACCTCATCTACTTCCCATCCCACAATTTAATTAGATCCTATTCATGCAGTGTGAGAGGATTGATCTAATGCAATAAAACAT
This sequence comes from Triticum urartu, assembly GCF_003073215.2. Taxonomy (NCBI): domain Eukaryota; kingdom Viridiplantae; phylum Streptophyta; class Magnoliopsida; order Poales; family Poaceae; genus Triticum; species Triticum urartu. Next base: position 220,357,236 of record NC_053027.1, on the reverse strand, counting down.
GGGTTGTAGAAAAGGTATGATCAAAGTGTTACTTGCCTTGCTGATGATCCGCGAGTCCTAGGGTTTCGAAGTAACAAGCGGCGCAATCCGGGTGATCTATCGCAGACAAACAACAAGCATACAATAAGTACTCATCTAATGCACAGGTAAAACTCGAACAAGAGAACGAACCAGAAAGTTCAACTTAAGAACTCCGGTTGCAAAGAAAGAACGAACCGAACAAAGAAATGGAAAACAAACGGCGGGAGAAAACAACTCGGTTCTAGCAAGTTGAATCTAGGTCAAATTTTACCGGCGCAAAACGTGTTTAAGTTGATTAGACGGAACGGCGGTTTCGAAACGAAACTCCAGGCGCTTGAATCACCTGATTCTGATAAACGAGCGAGAAGAAAGACTAGAACGAAGATCAGATCTGAGATCGCGATCGTGGAATAAATCCGACGAGAAGAAAAAGAAGAACGGTTAAACGAACGGACGTTCGTTAACCTAGGAGAATCCGGTGATCACGTTCGTTAGGACGAACGGTCCGGCGAACGGTCCAAAGGCAACTAAATCGGAAAAGAAAACGAATCCGATCTAGGGTTTCGGAGAAGAAAACCGAAACGAAAAACCGATCTAGAAAACGAATCAGAAGAGAAGAAAAGAATCGGAACGATTAGAAGAAAACGATCCGAGGAAAAGATACGCGGGGCAACCTCCGGCGAGGTCTCTGGCGAGGGGCTCCGGCGGCGTGGCGTAGGGTGGCGGCGTGGGCAAGGTGCGGCGGCGGCGCTAGGGCACAAGGGCGGCGGCGCGGTGGTGGGGTGGCGCGGCGGGTGAGGGGCTTGGGGTTTGATTTAATGGGTTTAGAGGGGGGGTGTTGGGGAGGGGAGGGGGTTTCTTGGGGTAGGGGACAAGAAATAGAGTAGATATAGGAAAACGAAACAAAGAAAGGGGAGGGGGCTAGCCTAGAGTCCAACATAGGAAAACGAAACAAAGGAAAGGGGAGGGGCTAGCTAGAGTCCCCGGACTCGGCTAGAGCGAGGCGAGGCGGCGGCTGGCGCCTGGCGGCGCGCGGGAGGCGGGCCTTGGGCGGCTGGCCTGCGGTAGTTTTTTTTAACGGTTCGCGCAGAAAAACACAGAAAAATCTAAACGGGCTCCAAAATTCTAAAGTAAATTTTCCCGACTCCTAAAAATGAGCCGAACAAAATGAACTTTTCTCCGGACCTAAAATGCAATTTTTGAAAACGCGCATTTTTCCCTATCCAAATAAAATGCAAATAAACTCCGGCAAACAATTTGATCTATTTATTAAATCTTCATTTTTCCTCAATTTTGGGAAAGTCATATTATTCCCTCTCTTATATTTTTGGATATCGGAAAAATAATTGAAGATGAAATAAATAAATCAAATGATCCTCTTTTCAAATTCGAGAAACTCTCAAATATGAAAATAACGAAATCTCCAACTCTCTCCGAAGGTCCTTGAGTTGCGTGAAATTTCTAGGATCAACCAAAATGCATGAAAATATGATATGCATGATGATCTATTCTATAACATTCCAAATTGCAAATTTGGGATGTTACATCCAAATTGCAAATTTGGGATGTTACATTGCTTTTGGCAGGACATGCCTTTTGCTCGTCAGCAACCACACACGGTACTTATATAGGCCCTTTTTCTTGGCAGTACTCTGCTAAGATATTGATGTAGAACTTGCTTTCGGTAGGATAGGCCTTTTGCTCGTTAGCACCCGACCACGGTACTAACGTATAACTTGCTTTTGGTAGGACATGCCTTTTGCTCGTCAATACCCGGCCACGGTACCGAGGGAGGCCCTTTCCTCGTCAGTACTTGGCCAAGGTACTGATATAGAAACTTGTTTTGCTATAGCCTTGAGCCCGATGAGATAGAATGAACCAATCTCCCTCGTACGGGACAAGACTATGTTATTTGCCGCTTGTTTGAGTTGCTTGCACAAACATAGATCTGTTGTAACATCCCAAATTTTCAATTTGGAATTTTATACATAGGTCATCATATGCATATCATATTTTATTTGCATTTTGGTTAGGATCCTAGAAATTCTAAGCAACTCAAGGACCCACAGAGAGAGTTGGGGATTTCATTCATTTTCGTATTTGAATTTTCTCAAATATTGAAAAGAGGATCATTTTGGTTTTAATTATTTTTCTCTCAAAAATATTTCCAATATTAAAAATAAAAGAGAGGAGATAATATGACTTCTCCAAAATAAAAGAAATATTGGAGGAAAAATATTAAAATCAAATAAATATTTTATTTAGATTTTTATTTTCTATTTTATTCGAATTAGAAAAAAAATGCATTTTTCAAAATGGCACTTTTAGGCCAGAAAAATGTTCACCTTGTTCTAAATATTTGATTCAGACGGTGAAAATTGTTTTTGGCATTTTTCGAATTTTTTATATTTTTTTTAGGATTTGTTCCTTTTCAACAGAATTTACAAAAAAGTCCCCAAACTGGGCCAAAGGCCCAGCCGGGCCGTCACGCTGCCAACCGCCTCCCCGCCGCCGAATCGTGCTCACGCCAGACTCCACCGGAGTCCGACTCCACCCCGGCGCTGGTGCCCCCTCCCGCAAGCCGCATCACCCCCTATGCTATGCTCGTAGACGTGGATTGCGTTTGAGTGAATCCATGATAGATGTGAGATTGTTAATTAATGGTTAACTTAAGGTGGCTACTTAAATACACATCTGGGTGGATTGGTTGCAGGCACCTGGGGATATTACCAGTGTTGTCCTTTGGTTCGCCACCCAGGCTCAAAGGGATCATAACATTATTCATGCTAGAAACTTCCGTGTGTAGCCACAAGCTGTTATGGGCTCTAGCAAAGTTCAGTATGTTGCATGACCTCTTTCAGTGGTAGACTAGTAGATGTAGGGGGTGTAGGTTGGTACTGTCTACCCAGAGTAAAGAGTTAATGTTTCTGAAAGACTATGTCTTGGTCATCCGTTTCTCAAACATCTTGTAGTGCGAGAAATCCAACAGAGGAGATTGAGTCTTGTGGGGAAAAGTCTGCAAACCTCTGCAGAGTGTACAAACTAATCATGGTTAGCCGTGTCCCCGGTTATGGACATCTTGAGTATCTAGTTCTTGGATTATCATGTTGATCTCATCACTCTAAATTAATTTGTTGGGTTGTTAATTACTTTTTAATTGGGATTGAGATGGGGGTACCATTCTCAATGTTTACCAACTACCATGATAGTTAAATAAAATATATTCCTTTGTTGTAGGGAAAAATTGGCTTTTCACAAAAACATTATAACCATAGAGCCTCCACCAGCCATATATGCATGTAGTGATAGCCTTTACTTGTTCATTTGCTCTATTGTGTTATCTTGCCAGCATATTCCATGTGCTAACCCATTTCGGGCTGCAACATATCATGTTGCAGACTTTTCAGACAAAGAGTAAGGTGCGCTAGGTCGTTGTCGTGCACTCAACTATGCCGTTGGAGTTGATGGACTCACTTTATCTTCCAAGCCTTCCGCTGTTACCGTATTTAGATGGCCTTAACCATATTTATTGTAATAAGTTCTCTTTTGAGACATTCGATGTAATAAGTGTGTGATTGCACTCTATTATAAATCCTTCAAGTACTATGTGTGTCAGCATTACCGATCCAGGGATGAAACTGATGCATAGAGATTTGACCGTTTGAGGTCAGATCGCTACAAGATGGTATCAGAGCACACGCTGAATGTAGGACACGACCACTAAGATAAGCCATAGGTCACTCTTCTCTACTCATTTCTGACTCCTCTCCATTTTCCACACTATAGGATGGCAGACTCAACGAACAAGTTTCCACAACCGTATGAAGACACACCTTTTGGGAGACACTTGAAGGAAGTCACTAGGTACCTAAACATCGGAATACCAGGCTTCACCGGGACCTGCACCACCACTTTACCATAAGAGGAACGTTAGATGATTCCAGTTCAAGTTCCAGGAAGGACCTTCATGCCAGTTACTGAGCCCATAGAGTTTTATTTTAATGCACCAACCTGGAGTCTAGGAAAGAGCATGGCAGCCCACATTGCCACGGGACACAACGGCGAAGTTTATCACAAGGATCTTAAGGACACCATCTACCAGATATGCGGGCACCGAGATGAGCAATGGGAGATAATCAGCACCATGAGGGACAAGTCCATTGCAGCCTTCATCCAGGAGTTAAACCAACACATTCGTTGCCAGGAGAACTAGATGTGCGCAAGCATGATAGATCTGAAGAAGTTGATGACTAGGAACATGGAGCTTGAAGAGGAACTCAAGGCTACACGCGATGGATATGAGGAGGAAATCACAATACTAGTGGAGAAGAATGACGACCTAATAAGGAAACTAGGAGTATTCATGGGAGACCCCGCGCTAGGAGGAGATGACGACCATCCCATGGACTACATCATCATCGATGACACCGACTCCGACCTCGACAGTAGTGATGATGAATATGAAGACGAAGCTGGAGCAGATATCATGGAGTCTTCCACCGATCAAAATTTCTAGTTAACCACCATATTATCAGTAGCATTTCCCCCATGTATATAGTAGTAGTCCGAACACTGTAACGATAGTTAGATCGATTGTATGCCCTTGTTTGAATTGATTGGTGTGATATGATTGTGTTTGTCTCATGTGCATATGGGTAGTGATTTCTCATTGGACCTCATTCTATTCTAATCTCTCCCCTCTAAACCCATCAGATGCCTCTGAGACGTGACCCCGGATTTGTCTTCCCACCGGAGTTCACTCAGTTGATCCAACAGCAGAATGCCTTGATGCAGCTACTAGTCTAGAACCAAAGCAGCAACAACAACAACCCACCACCACCACCTCCTGTTGACAACTTAGCCCGTTTTCTGAGGTGGTAACCACCGGTATTTTCTAGTAGCACCGAGCCAATAGTTGCTGATGACTAGCTATGAAGGATTGGAAGGGAGTTGACCACCGCAGGTTGCACAGATGCTGAGAAGGAGCATTTTGTCGCCCATCAATTGGATGGACTTGCAACCTCATGGTGGGAGAATTACACAGCCACTTTTCCCATAGCCAATGTCACTTGGGAGCGGTTTCAACAAGCATTCCGCACCACACATGTCTCAACTAGAGCTATGAGCACGAAGAAGCATGAGTTTCACAACTTACGCCAAAGAAACCGTACTGTGGGGAAGTATGTGGATGAGTTCAGTAAGTTAGCCCGCTATGCCCCAGATGATGTGGCCACGGATGCCACGAAGCAGGAGAAGTTTGTGGAAGGGCTGAATCATGAGATGAGTATGCAGTTAATGGTGGCAACATTTAACAACTACCAGGAGTTGGTAGACAAGGCTCTTATGATTGAAGGGAAGCAACAGCAGGTTGAGAGCCGCAAAAGGAAGTATGGACAAGCGAAGTACAATTCAGGAGCTCAGCAGAAGCCTCGTTTTACCCGAAACTCGGGAGGATACACTCATAACCATGGAGGCCATACCCACAATTGAGGAAGTTCGCGTAACCACAGTGGCCCCAAGAATGGAAATGGGAATGGACTAGGTAGCAGCCATAACCGCTCTAACCCAGCCACACCCGCCAAGAAGGATCAAAGTCACATTACTTGTTTCAAGTGCAGGAAGACTGGACACAATGCCAATGAGTGCCTTGAAGCAAAGAATGGTAATGGCAATGGAAGCTCTGGGAAGAAGCCCAACCCTTTCAACAGGGGACAAGTGAACCACGTGAACGTGGAGGAGGTTGAAGAACAGCCAGACGTAGTTATCGGTAAGTTTTTGGTTAAGTCATTTACCGCTCTCGTTCTATTTGATATTGGTGCATCACATTCATACATATCAAGGGGATTTGTGGACAAGTTTAAGTTACCCACCTTAGTCCTTAGGTAACCCATGCTAGTAAGCTCACCAGGAGCCAAGTATATGGCCAGCCGATGGTGTGATCGGTTACCCTTAACCATCGATAGCCATGTTTTCCCCTCAGACCTTATAATTCTGGAGTCACAAGGAATGGATGTGATACTAGGAATGGATTGGCTATCTAAGTATGGTGGAAACATTAACTGTGCTAGTAGGTCAATTGTACTCACCACCCCTGAGGGAAAAAGAATTAAGTATGCATCCAGGCACGCGCCAAAGAGAACCCAAGTAAATTCCCTCTCAGGAGTTGTTCAGGAGGAAGTGCCTGTAGTGAAGGATTATCCGGATGTATTTCCAGAGGAGCTACCAGGAATACCGCTGGATCGAGACATTGAGTTTTTGATAGAGCTGTTGCCAGGCACCAGACCGATATCGAAGAGACCATACCGGATGCCCGCAAATGATCTGGAGGAGATAAAGAAGCAGATTAAGGAGTTGTTGGAGAAAGGTTACATTCGACGAAGTTATTCACCGTGGGGAGCCCCAACGCTTTTGGTTGAGAAGAAAGATGGATCTTTGAGAATGGTTGTTGATTACCGGGCATTAAATGAAGTGACGATCAAGAACAAGTACCCACTACTGATGATCAATGATTTGTTTGATCAATTGCATGGAGCTAAAGTATTCTCCAAGATCGATCTACGATCATGATACCACCAGTCGAAGATCCGAGAACATGATATACCCAAGACAGCCTTCACCACAAGGTACGGGCTATATGACTACATGGTGATGTCATTTGGATTGACCAATGCCCCTGCCTATTTCATCAGTATGATGAATAAGGTGTTCATGGAGTTCTTGGATAAGTTTGTTGTGGTTTTCATTAATGATATCTTGGTATACTCGAAGAATGAAGAGGAGCACAAGGAGCATTTGCGTTTAGTTCTTGAGAAGCTCAGGGAACATCAGCTGTATGCCAAGTTCAACAAGTGTGAGTTTTGGTTAAAGGAAGTTGGATTTCTTGGCCATGTTATATCAGGAGAAGGTATAGCAGTGGATCCTACCAAGGTTCAGTCTGTCACTGAGTGGTTGGCACCCACCTCAGTTGGAGAGATCCACAGTTTTCTGGGACTCGCAGGATATTACCAGAGATTCATTGAGAATTTTTCTAAGATTGCGAATTCCATGACGGAGTTGTTGAAGAAGAACACCAAGTTCAAATGGGCATATGAATGTGAGGCAAGTTTTCAGGAGCTGAAGAAACGTTTGGTTACAGCGCCGGTGCTGATTCTGCCAGATATACGTAAGGATTTCCAAGTGTATTGCGACGCTTCTCGCTTAGGACTTGGAGGTGTACTTATGCAAGATGGTAGAGTTGTTCCGTATGCCTCACATCAGCTTCGACCGCATGAGTTGAATTATGCCACACATGATTTGGAGTTAGTAGTTGTAGTGCATGCACTCAAGACCTGGAGACATTTTCTTATTGGAAATTGTTGTGATGTGTACACGGATCATAAGAGGTTGAAGTACATTTTCACTCATAAGGAGCTGAATCTCAGGCAAAGGAGATGGTTGGAGCTGATAAAATATTATGACATGAAGTTTCACTATAATCCCCGCAAGGCCAATGTCGTAGCAGACGCCTTGAGCAGGAAGAGTTATGCGCATACCCTTGTGAGCGGAGCAGTTCCACAGGAGTTAGTTGGCGATCTCAAGGAGCTTCATTTGGAGATAGTCCCTAGAGGTTTCGTCGTAGCAATGGAAGTTCAGTCAACATTATTGGGAAAGATTCGAGAAGCTCAGAAGGATGATAAGGAGATTCCTAATATAAAGGAGAAGATGAGCAAAGGAAAAGTCAAAGGGTTTCTTGAGGATGAGCACGACACCTTTTGATTTGAGGATCATGTTTATGTACACAATAATGCGGAGATCAAAAAGTTAATACTTCAGGAGGCCCATGACTCGCCATACTCGATACACCCCGGAAACACCAAGATGTATTTGGATTTGAAGGAGCGTTTCTGGAGGATGGGTATGAAGAAGAATATTGCCGAGTATGTAGCCATATGCGATGTATGTCAGATAGTGAAGGCAGAACATCAGAAGCCAGCAGGATTACTGCAACCTATGCCGATACCCGGATGGAAGTGAGATAAGCTTGGCATGGATTTCATCACCGGATTGCCCAGGACCAGATCGGGATATGATTCTATCTGGGTAGTAGTGGATCGTTCGACCAAAGTGGCTCACTTTATCCCAATGAAGACCACCTATACAAGTGCAAAGTTGGCCAAGATATACATGACCAGGATCGTATGTCTGCATGGAGTTCCGAGGACCATTGTATCTCATAGAGGGACTCAGTTTACTTCTAAGTTTTGGCACCAGCTGCACCAAACTTTGGGTACCAGGCTAGAGTTTAGTACAACCTTTCATCTGCAGACAGATGGATAGACCGAGAGAGTCAATCATATTCTGGAGGACATGTTGAGAGCTTGCGCACTAGATTATGGATCTAGTTGGGATGATAATTTACCATACGCGGCGTTCGCATACAACAACAGTTATTAAGCCAGTTTGAAGATGGCTCATTTCGAAGCTTTGTATGGAAGGAGGTGCAGGACATCGTTGATGTGGGATGAAGTTGGAGACCGTCAGTTGTTTGGACCAGATTTGATCAAAGAGTTTGAAGAGAAGGTTAAATTGATTCGAGACAGACTGAAGGTAGCTCAGTCCAGGCAGAAGAGTTATGCAGACTCAAAACGCAAAGGATGTAGTCTACGAAATCGGAGACAGAGTGTATCGGAGACAGAAGTTAGCCCCGAGATTTGTAGGACCTTATCCAGTTTTGGAACGTATGGGAGAAGTTGCCTACAAGTTAGAGTTACCCGAAGGACTGTCAGTAGTTCATGATGTGTTTCATGTTTCCCAGTTGAAGAAGTGCCATGCTGAGATGTCGATATCCCTCTGAGAGATACAGTGCCCCTGGAAGCAATTTAGTTGGATAGTCATCTGACCTACGAGGAGAAACCAGTCAAGATTCTCGAGTTTGCTAGCCGAGTTACATGCAGCAAGGTTATCAAGTTTTGCAAAGTTTAGTGGAGCCACCATACTGAGGAGGAAGCCACCTGGGAAAGAGAGGAAGATCTACGGAAAGACCACCCACACCTATTTTCTAGCCAACTCGAACCTCGAGGGCGAGATTCATCTTAAAGGGGGGTAGGTTTGTAACATCCCAAATTTTCAATTTGGAAAGTTATACATAGGTCATCATATGCATATCATATTTTATTTGCATTTTGGTTGGGATCCTAGAAATTCTAAGCAACTCAAGGACCCACGGAGAGAGTTGGGGATTTCATTCACTGTCGTGTTTGAATTTTCTCAAATATTGAAAAGAGGATCATTTTGGGTTTAATTATTTTTCTCTCCGAAACAATTCCAATATTAAAAATAAAAGAGAGGACATAATACAACTTCTCCAAAATAAAAGAAATATTGGAGGAAAAAAATTAAAATCAAATAAATATTTTGTTTGGATTTTTATTTGCTATTTTATTCGAATTAGAAAAAATATACATTTTTCAAAATTACATTTTTAGGCCAGAAAAATGTTCACCTTGTTCTAAATATTTGATTTAGACGGTGAAAATTGTTTTTGGCATTTTTAGAATTTTTTTATATTTTATTTAGGATTTTTTCCTTTTCGGCGGAATTTATAAAAAAAGTCCCCGAACTGGGCCGAAGGCCCAGCCGGCCCGTCGCGCTGCCAACCGCCTCCGCTCTGCCGAGTCGTGCTCGCACCGGGCTCCACCGGAGTCCGACTCCGCCCCGACGTCGGTGCCCCCTCCCGCAAGCCGCATCGCCCCTCGAGCCCATATATATATATATATGTATATATATATGTATGTATATATATATGTATATATATATATGCTCCTCCGCCGCCGCCTCTCCCCTCGTCCCGCTTTGCCGCCCCGCACCCCGCCGCCTGCACCACTCGCCGCCGCAGCCGCCGCGACCCCGAGCCACCGCAGCTGCGCCCCGCCGCCGCCGCGCTGTGCTGCTGCTGCCGCCGCCTCGCCGCGCCGCTGCCCGCCCGCCAGAATCCTCACCGCCCCAGTTTTTTTTGGTTTAGGTAAAAACCGTTCGATTTTAATTTTAAAAAATCCTGGATCGGTTTTTTATTTATTAGATCGGTTCGGTTTTCTTGGTTTAGCTTGTTCCGTGAACGTTCGTTCGTTAGCCTATTTTAACGAACGATTTCGTTCGTTTGCCTCTGTTAGCATACGTTCGTCCGATAGATTTTTTTTGTTTTATTTTCCGCCAAGTATCTATCCGCAATTATTTTATCGTAGATTAGCCCTTGATCTTCAAACCCTTCGCAACTTTTCAACCGTTTGTCCAAATCCAGTGAAACCAATGCCAAAATCTTCGTCTCGAAGCCCTCTTTCCAGTTAATCCAGTTGAACATGGTTTGAAAATTTAAAATTTGGTTTCAAGCAGATTTGAATTAGAAGTTCTTTTAATCATAGTTTCAGTTCTGTAGCTCCGATTCGATTGATTCTTTTTGCAAATCGAACCACTTCAGTTGAACTTTCAGATTGGATCTTCTTATTTGAGTTCTACCGTTGCATCTATGCTTGAGTGCTTAAGTATGCTATTGTTTGTTTGCGATAGAATTCCCAGAGTGCGAAGCGTGCTACTACGAGTCTCTAGGGCTTGCGGATCATCAGCAAGGCAAGTAACACATTGATCATACTTCTTTATTACCCAATTTTTATGCATTAGTTACAGTCCTCAAACACTACATGATTTGGATGTGATTAACATGTGGGTATTGGGAAGTAGATGATGAGGTAGAACCTATTGCCCTCTTAATATCAAACCCTTGGGAGTTACTTCTACGTTATACTTATGTTGCTATGCTATGCTCATAGACGTGGATTGGGTTTGAGTGAATCCATGACAGATGTGAGATTATTAATTAATGGTTAACTTAAGGTGGCTACTTAAATACACATCTGGGTGGATTGGTTGCGGGCACCTAGGGATATACCAGTGCAGTCCTTTGGTTCGCCACCCAGGCTCAAAGGGATCATAAGATTATTCATGCTAGAAACTTCCGTGTGTAGCCACAAGCTATTATGGGCTCTAGCATAGTTGAGTATGCTTCATGACCTCTTTCAGTGGTAGACTAGCAGATGTAGGGGGTGTAGGTTGGTACTGTCTACCCAGAGTAAAGAGTTAATGTTTCTGAAAGACTATGTCTTGGTCATCCGTTTCTCAAACATCTTGTAGTGCGAGAAATCTAACGGAGGAGATTGAGTCTTGTGGGGAAAAGTGCGCAAACCTCTGCAGAGTGTACAAACTAATCATGGTTAGCCGTGTCCCCGGTTATGGACATCTTGAGTATCTGGTTCTTGGATTATCATGTTGATCTCATCACTCTAAATTAATTTGTTGGGTTGTTAATTACTTTTTAATTGGGATTGATATGGGGGTACCATTCTCAATGTGTACCAACTACCATGATAGTTAAATAAAATATATTCCTTTGTTGTAGGGAAAAATTGGCTTTTCGCAAAAACATTATAACCATAGAGCCTCCACCAGCCATATATGCATGTAGTGATAGCCTTTACTTGTTCGTTTGCTCTATTGTGTTATCTTGCCAGCATATTCCATGTGCTGACCCGTTTCGGGCTGGAACATATCATGTTGCAGACTTTTCAGACAAAGTGTAAGGTGCGCTAGGTCGTTGTCGTGCACTCAGCTATGCCGTTGGAGTTGATGGACTCACTTTATCTTCCAAGCCTTCCGCTGTTATCGTATTTAGATGGCCTTAAGCCATATTTATTGTAGTAAGTTCTCTTTTGAGACATTCGATGTAATAAGTGTGTGATTGCACTCTGTTATAAATCCTTCAAGTACTATGTGTGTCAGCATTACCGATCCAGGGATGACACTTATGCATAGAGATTTGACTGTTTGAGGTCAGATTGCTACATGTGTATAGAGTTGCTCTTTTCTCATCACACAAATAGTCTCATGATCATCTCTTAAAACTGACCATCAAAGCCAATGGTTAGTGCGAAGATTAACATATTGGTGAAGCTTGATGTGAGGTGGAGAGGTGGGGGACAGTGTGTGTAGAGATGGTGGTGGTGAGAGCCTTGGCGTACCTTGGCTTCGGCTCTTGTCCATAAAGTGTGGCAGATGTGGGCCCATGTCTTCTGTGCGGATGCGATCTTGCGGTGTGCGTGGTTGTCTTTGAGTCTGCTGGCATGCATGCATAGGTTTTCAAAGGATGAAGAAAGCCTCATCTAGGTATGCGTATGTGCTTGTGTCTTCTCTCAGGGATGAATGGCTGGCTTGCGTGGGTATTTCTCTCAGGGATAAAGCTTTAGTCGGGCCTTGTCTGCCTGTCCCTTGGTGGCTGGCTATATATATAGGCGTCCAGCCATGGGGTTTGTAGATCAAGTCGGTTGAAAACTGTTCAAATCTTCCACGATTCTATCCCGAGCAAGCTTGGCGTGCATGTATCAAAGTGCTTCTAGAAGAAATTCGTCATTAGATGAGGCAATTAGGCCCAAGCCTGCGTACGCTTAATGCTAGTCACATGGCCCATCCATGTTTTGTTTTTAGTTTTGTGTATGCCCTTTTATACCGAGCCCACATATGACTTGTTTAGTGCACTAGTAATGGTACTCTGATGTGGTGCACATCAATTGTAAATTTGGCTAGCTTTGCATGCAGATATTCTTATGGCTATTGTTTCTCTTAAACCAAAGCATAAAACTTCTATCCATTTGCATCACTATATTCTACATGATGAACTCTAAAAATGGAGTCCAATATGAAATATATTGTTTGTTTCATAATTTTAGTTGTGTGTGGAATCCACACATCATAGGTAGCAGTCTGCTAAATCAAAGTTATATTTTTTCTCATACCTAGATGTATTTATTTGCATTTCGGTCCACCAAGGCTCAAACAAATAAATTGAGATTATTGTGTACAAAAATTCATCAAAGACCGATTTTGTTCCTCTTTCTCATTATTGTTTTCCGGCTTCCCCGTAATGTAGTCACCTGTGTCGGGCCAGATGATGATGGATGTCATCACACTGAGAGGGCCCCAAGAACATCTCTTCATCGTCCGAAGAACAAATCCCACTTTTGAGCTATCCGACCACTTGTCAAACATTCTGATGTGCTTGTAAGTTGTCGTTATGATCACTGTGTTACATGTGACGTTTAAGAAACCCCAAAGCCCACCGTACGGTAAGAAGTGACCACCATACTCTCATGGTCGAGAAATATCACAAATTTACACTTCGTGTTATTTCAATTGATTACAGACGATGTTAACTCAATTCATAACAAACAAGATTTAGGTCGATTCAATATGACTGTTCTTCTAGCATCATAGTCTCAATGTTTGTTTTAGGAATATCATTACACTAAACAATATCTTAAGATTAGGAAAACATGACCATCAACAACACTTGAGCTAGTCCCAGAGGCAAGCCTAGGAACTTTTATTTAACGATTCATCATTCCACAAGTGCATATGAATTTTCCACCAAATCACATATTCCAGGATCATAGTAGTTATAGCATAGAATATAAACTCCATAATTATGAATATGGAAATATAATAATACAAATATTATTGCCTCTAGGGCATATTTCCAACAGTATCCCACTTGCACTAGAGTCAATAATCTAGTTTCATAGTCTCTTTAACACATATTGTTATCTGGTGTTTCTCATTCTTTGCTCGTGGTAAAGCCTTTTTCATCGGGTCTGACACATTCAAATTCTTGTGAATCTTGAGAATCTTCACACAGCTCTTCCAACATATTATCGCACGATGTGATACTTGTGTTCAATGTGTCTGGTCTTCATGTGTGATCTTGGTTCCTTTGCTTGAGCAACGACTCCACTATTATCACAATAGAGAGCCATTGGATTCATCACACTTGGGTAAACACCAATTTCTTCAACAACATTCTTGATCTAGAATGCCTGCTTTGAAGCTTCTGAAGCCTCAATACGTTTTGCTTCTGTTGTAGAATCCACAACAATGTTTCATTTGAAAATCTTCCAACACCTTCACCGCCATTAAGGTGAAAACATAACCTGATTGACATTTACAGTCATATATATCAATCATGAAGCTAGCATCAGTGTAACCATTTACAACATGTTCTTCATTCCCTCCATAAACAAGCAGCATGTCCTTTGTTCTCCTAAGGTACATAAGAATATTTTTAACTGTTTGTCCAGTGAGCCACTCCCGGATCACTCTGGTATCTGCTACTAATAGTTAGCACATAAGAAACATCTAGTCTTGTACATATCATAGCATACATGATGGAGCCAATAGAAGTGGAATATTGTACTCCACTCATTTTCACTCACGCGTCAACTATCTTGGGACATTGATTTTTGCTAAGTGTTATGCCATGTGACATTGGGAGAAAACCTTTCTTAGCATTATCCATTTTAAACCTCTTTAAAACCTTGTCAATGTATGTGCTCTGACTTAGTGCTATCAAACGTCTTGATCTATCTCTGTAGATCTTTATTCCCAGTATATATGCAGCTTCACCTAAGTCTTTCATTGAAAACACACTCTTCAAGTACTCTGTTATTGTGCCAAGATACTTTGTATCATTCTTGAATAAATAATATGTCATCAACATATAATATCAGAAATGCTAAAGAGCTCCCACTAAACTTCTTGTATACACAAGCTTCTTCATCATTTTTAATGAAGCCAAACTCTTTTACTACTTCATCAAAATGTTGACTCCAGCTCGTGGAGGCTTGCTTCAAACCATAGATTGATCTATAAAGCATGCACACCTTTCCAGCACCCTTTGGATCGACAAAACCTTCTGGTTGCATCATGCATCCTCCTTTGGATTTCCATTTAGGAAAGTTGTTCTGACACCCATGTGCCATATCTCGTAATCAAAATATGCAGCTATAGCCATCATAATCCATTCAGACTTTAGCATTGTTACTGGAGAGAAAGTTTCTTCATAATCAACTCCCTCGACTTGCGAAAATCCTTTCTCAACTAGCCTTGGTTTTTTAGATGGTGGGTATGACCATCCGCATATGTTTTTCTCTTGAATATCCATTTACATTGTATGGGTTTTACACCCTCTGGAGGATCAACCAAGTTCCAAACTTGATTTTCTTACATGAACTCCATTTCGGATTGCATATCTTTGAGCCATTCTTTTCATCTAGGCACCGCCATCACTTCCTTGTAGTGCATAGGTTCATGTTCCTCTGATATGAGTATTTGATTATGAAACCATTCAGGAGGTTACATAACTCTTCCTGACCTACATGGCTCAGTTACAGTCTTAACTGGAGTTCCTACAGCTGTTGTAGTAACATCCGGTTCACTTGTGTGGACAACTTCTAGAACAGATTCTGTTTCATTTGTCCTCACTTCTAGAGATTCAATAATCTCATCGAGCTATACTATCCTCCAACTCATTTCTTTAGCGAGAAACTCCTTCTCAAGAAAACGTCCATTCTTAGCGACAAACACTTTGTCTTCGGACTTTTGGTAGAAGGAATACCCAATTGTTTCTTTGGGATTAACTACAAAGTAACACTTGTCTACTTTGGGGTCGAGCTTATTTGGTTGCAAATGTTTTACATAAGTCTCGCCACCCCAAATCTTGAGATGCGACAAATTGGGTTTCTTGCCATTCCATAACTCATATGGTGTCATCTCCACAGACTTAGACGATGCTCTATTTCGTGTATATGTTGCTGTTTCAAGTGCATATCCCAAAATGATAAAGGCAGATCGGTAAATGACATCGTTGAACTTACGATGTCCAACAAAGTTCGGTTATGCCTTTCAGATACTCTGTTTCTCTATGGAGTTCCTGGAGGAGTAAGTTGTGGGACAATTCCACAATCACTTAGATGTTCATTAAACTCATGACTCAGATATTCTCCTCCACGATCTGATCATAGAACTTTAATCCTCTTGCGACGATGATTCTCAACTTCGTTCTGAAATTCCATGAACTTTTCATATGTTTTAGACTTTTGTTTCATCAAGTAAATATATCCATATCTACTTAAATCATTAGTGTAAGTTACGAAGTATAAGTATCCACCACGCACCAGAATACTCATTGGACCACATACATCACTATGTATTATATCCAATAATTCAAGCGCCTGTTCTGGATGGCCAGTAAATGGCATTTTAGTCATTTTATCAAGCTTTTGCATGTGTTTCTTTCCGATATGACAAGACGAGAGTGCCACATGTATGTGGTATTATCAGTCTTCTTCAGAAGTTTTGCATTGATGTTATAGAAAACCTTTTCACATTCAAGATCTAATATGAATAATCCACTAGTCATTGCCGCAAATCCATAAAACATATCCTTATAATATATTGAACAACCATTATTCTCTGACTTAAAAGAATAACCATCATTCTAGTTTCTTAGAACAATTCTATCTAGGAATTATATGGTTACATTATATTTGGCTAAGGTTTTATAAAATGCACCATGAATAAAATGTGAACCACAGCCAGTCATTAAATATCTAGGAACTACAAGCCTCAGGGAAATAACTTCTTTAAGCATTTTCATAGAGGTGTTGTGATCAACACTACTAGCCTCCACCCACTTGGTAATATAATCAATAGCAACTAGAATATGAGTATAACCGTTAAAGGAAGAAAAAGGTCCCATATAATGAAAGCCCCAAACATTGAAGGGTTCAATAACAAGTGAATAATTCATAGGCATTTCTTGATGTGTAGCAATATTACAATTTTTTTACATTCATCACAAGAGAGTATAAACTTACATGCATCCTTCAAGAGAGTGGGCTAATAAAAACCATATTGTAATACCTTGTGTGAGTTATATCTCCAGCATGGTGTCCTCCTATGCATCGGAGTGACACTTCCTTATGATCTGTTCCTGCCCATGCTTAGGTATACAATGTCTAATAACACCATCTACTCCTTCTTTATATATATGTGGGTCATCTCAAAAGTAATGTGTTTAATCACAAAAGAACTTTTTATTTTGTCGATATTTATAATTAGATTGTATATATTTAGCAACAATGAAGTTAGCATAATTTGCGCACCAAGGATTATCACAAGTGGTAGAAGCATTTATACAAGTTAATTTCTCATCAGGAAAACTATCATTGACAGGTATTGGGTCATCAAGAATATTTTCCATCCTAGACAAATTATTTACAACATGATTCTCAGCCCCCTTTCTATCAACAATATGCAAATCAAACTCTTGCAACAGAAGAACCCACCTAATCAGCCTAGGTTTAACATCTTTCTTATCCATAAGATAATTAATAGCAGCATGATTAGTGTGAATAGTAACTTTAGAATCAATGATATAGGGTCTAAAAACTCTTTCTCAGAAGTAGCATAATTTCTTAGAGCACTATCTAAGGTCTTACTAGCATAATGAGTAACATTCAATTTCCTATCAACTCTTTGACCTAGAATAACAACAACGACAACAACAACAACATAGTCGCTAGCTATAGAATCGAAAGTAGGTCTAGAGGGGGGGTTACTTGACTACTTGACCAAATAAAAATCTAACCTTTTCCCAATTTTAGTTGTGGGAAGATTTTAGTAATTTAGCACAAGTCAAGAAATCAACCTACACATGCAATACTAGGAGTGTAGCAGCGGAAAAAACATTGCATCTGAAGGTAAAGGGAAGGGTTTGGAGAGTACAAATGTAATGATGACACGGAGATTTTTGGCGTGGTTCCGATAGGTGGTGCTATCGTGCATCCACGTTGATGGAGACTTCAACCCACGAAGGGTAACGGTTACGCGATTCCACGGAGGGCTCCACCCACGAAGTTTCCACGAAGAAGCAACCTTGTTTATCCCACCATGGCCATCACCCATGCAGAACTTGCCTCACTCAGGTAGATCGTCACGAAGTAGGAGATCTCCTTGCCCTTACAAACTTCTTGGTTCAACTCCACAATCTCGTCGAAGGCTCTGGAGCGACACCTAACCAATCTAGGAGACACCACTCTCCAAAAGGTAATGGATGATGTGTTGATGATGAACTCCTTGCTCTTGTTGTCAGGGTACACAAACAGGGGTGTATGTTTCCCCCTGACTTGTGCACAGATAGGCAAGTCTCCGGCACCACAACAACAAAATGAACTATACCAAGTATCCAAGAAAAGGCCAAGTAGAAGAGATAGCTCTTTGGGAAATCAAAGGGCGGATCAAGAAGACCAAGACCAAACAAATGAGCAAGATATAATTAAGGAAAAACCTCCCTTGTCGGGCAGGAGAGTCTGGAGAGCTCGAGGTCGCCCATAAGACAAGTCTCAAGACTCCCCCGGCAAGCTTGCCAAGAGTGTCGAGGGCAGGTCGCCCCGCCAAGGATCCACTGCTCCACCTCATAGCAACGCCAGTCACATATCAATGCGGTGTCGAGCCCCCAGTTGATTAAGTGGCCGTCATTTGGCACGATGCATACATTTCTAAGGAAGAACACCCCTAAATGACACTCGTCCAGAAGATGTGTCACACAGATAGGAGAGAACGTGGCTGAACAGCACGGCAAGGCTTGTCGGGCTATACCTACGATGTGACACTAAGCAGTGCATTTAATGCACCTTGTCTTATTTGCAGAGTTAGGTATGATAGCATTGTTTGCTATCTAGTCAGTATGTAATGACGGAATTGCCATTTTGGTAACCCCTTGACCTATAAAAGCAGGGCCGTGGCAACCTTAGAAAGGATTCAGACCTTTGTACACTCATACACGCGTAGCTGCACTTGTCCCGAGGCGACCTTGCCGGGCTAGAGCGCCGCGTCTCCACCATAGTCCTTTCATGAATACACCAAAGTAGGAGTATGGTTTTACGCCTCACAGTGGCCCGAACCTCGATAAAAATTGCCCGTGTCATCATTGTCGTCCTGCTCTACGGTCTTCGCTCTTCGTGCAACGCGCTCTTCCCCCTTGCCGAACCATAAGGGCTGATGGCCCCATAGGTGGCCGTGTTATACCACGACACCTATGCTTAAAATGATATTCTCCTCAACACTCAACTCTCTCTCACAGATTTGGATATGGTGGAAAGATAATTTGAGTGGAAAGCAACTTGGGGAAGGCTAGAAATCAAGATTCTTGTGGTTGGATTGGAATGTCTTGATCTCAACACATGAGTAGGTGGTTCTATCTCGGAAAATGTAGGCTGGAAGTGTAGGCACATGTTGATGGCTCTCTCTGAAATAGAGAAGGGGGTGGAGGGGTATATATAGCCTCCACACAAAATCCAACCGTTACATACATTTGACCCAACTCGGTTAGACCGAATAGAAGAACTCGATGAGACTGATTTAGTTCAACAATGTGAATGTTAGGAATCTCGGTGGGACCGACTGGAACAACTCGGTGGGACCGATGTGCTAGGGTTAGGGCAAAACCTCATCTCGGTGAAGCCGATTGCTTGAACTCGGTGAGATCGATTTCAACAAAGAGCAAACAGAGAGTTGGTCAAGCAAACTCGGTGGGACAGATTGCACATTTCGGTGAGACCAAAATAATTGCAATAGGCAACAGAGAGTTTGCAGGCCATCTGTGAGACCGAGATCCGTATCGGTATTACTAGGGGTTTCTGGCAGTGGCTAGGTCAAGTGAACTCGGTGGCACTGGATAGATCATTTCGGTGGGGCAGAGTTTGACTTTGAGTTTTGGACATATTTGGAATTGAGAAAGTGGTTGAGGGTTTTTGGAGCAATATAACTAAGCACTTTGAGCAAGTAGACCATAAAGCAACACCTCATCCCCTTTTAATAAGTATTGGCTTTCCTATGGACTCAATGTGATCTTGGATCACTAAAATTAAATAAAGAGTCTTGAGCTTTTGCGAGTATGTGTCCTTAGCATTTTGTGGGGTCCACATCTATAGTCCATGCCATGCCATCATTGAACTTTTTAAATATTTAACTTGAATGGATATTAGTTCAATGAGCAATATGTTGTTATGAATTACCAAAACCACTCGGGGATTAGTGCACTTTCAATCTCCCCCTTTTTGGTAATTGATGACAACTATAGATCAAAGCTTCGACAAATAATATGAATGAAATACATCGTCGCTTTGAGAAGCATGTGATAAGCAAGAGCTCCCCCTAAATTTGTGCATTATTTAAATTTTGTCTTTGAATGCAAATGCACCATCGATTAGGATCATGGGTCACTCTTCATGTCACATACATCTTGGTGGAGCGCTCAAAATGATAAGAGTTAAATAACATGCACTCATCACCATGGGTACAAGTGATCAATCATACACAAATATGGATATAATCAAGCAAGCACACATTAAGCATAATATGATCAAACACATGATCACACAAGTATCTCACGAGCATAGAACAAATTGTAGCATAGGAATCAAACAACCAAAAAAACAAAGTAGCAAGAGTAGCAAAAGAAACCAACCATAGAAAAGCTAGACACACTCTCTCTCTCGAAGCCTATGATCTATACATTTTCTCCCCCTTTGGCAACAAGTTACCAAAAATTCGAAATTATAGTGCTATTGTTGGGTAACGTAGTAATTTCAAAAAATTTCCTAGGCACGCAAGATCATGGTGATGCATAGCAACGAGAGGGGAGAGTGTTGTCTACGTACCCTCGTAGACCGTTCGCGGAAGCGTTATATCAACGCGGTTGATGTAGTCGTACGTCTTCACGTCCGACCGATCCAAGTACCGAAAGCACGGCACCTCCGAGTTCTGCACACGTTCGGCTCGGTGACGTCCTCGCCTTCTCGATCCAGCAAGAGGGGCGAAGTAGTAGATGAGTTCCGGCAGCACGACGGCGTGGTGACGGTGTTGGTGAAGAACAATCTCCGCAGGGCTTCGCCTAAGCACTACGAAAACTATGACGGAGGATAAACTAGAGGGGACGGGGTTGCCGGCACACGGCTTGGTGTTTCTTGATGTCTTTGGTGCTAGCCCTACCCCTCTATTTATATGTTGAGCCTGGGGTCGAAACTTGGAGTAAAAGCCTCCTCCAAAGTCGGTTTCACCTGAAAGGCAAGAGTCCTTCTCGGACTCCAGGGCTAGACGCCAGGGTTCCCGGCGTCTCCCTAGACGCCAGGGTTCCTGGCGTCTAGCCTCTGGTCTCCGCAAAACTTCCTTTTGCACTTTCCAAAGCCTCGTGGGCTTTCCCCTTTGGCCCAGATAAAGTGTTCTGTGCCCAAACATTTCGGAAACATCCGGAACCCCTTCCGGTGAATTCCGAACCCTTCCGGAGATCAAAACTATTCATATATCAAACTTTATCTCCGGACCATTCCGGAGTTCCTCGTCATGTCCGTGATCTCATCCCGGACTCCGAACAACATTCGGTCATCAACATACATAACTCATATAGTACTATATCGTCAACGAACGTTAAGCGTGCGGACCCTACGGGTTCGAGAACTATGTAGACATGACCGAGACACCGTCTGGTCAATAACCAATAGCAGGACCTGGATGCCCATATTGGCTCCTACATATTCTACGAAGATCTTTATCGGTCAGACCGCATAACAACATACGTTGTTCCCTTTGTCATCGGTATGTTACTTGCCCGAGATTCGATCGTCGGTATCTCAATACCTAGTTCAATCTCGTTACCGGCAAGTCTCTTTACTCTCGTAATGCATCATCCGCAACTAACTCATTAGTTGCAATGCTTGCAAGGTTTATAGTGATGTGCATTACCGAGGGCCCAGAGATACCTCTCCGACAATCGGAGTGACAAATCCTAATCTCGAAATACGCCAACCCAACAAGTACCTTCGGAGACACCTGTAGAGCACCTTTATAATCACCCAGTTACGTTGTGACGTTTGGTAGCACACAAAGTGTTCCTCCGGTAAAGGGAGTTGCATAATCTCATAGTCATAGGAACATGTATAAGTCATGAAGAAAGCAATAGCAACATACTAAACGATCGGTGTGCTAAGCTAACGGAATGGGTCAAGTCAATCACATCATTCTCCTAATGATGTGATCCCGTTAATCAAATGACAACTCATGTCTATGGTTAGGAAACATAACCATCTTTGATCAACGAGCTAGTCAAGTAGAGGCATACTAGTGAACTCTGTTTGTCTATGTATTCACACATGTATTATGTTTCCGGTTAATACAATTCTAGCATGAATAATAAACATTTATCATGATATAAGGAAATAAATAATAACTTTATTATTGCCTCTAGGGCATATTTCCTTCAGTCTCCCACTTGCACTAGAGTCAATAATCTAGTTCACATCGCCATGTGATTTAATACCAATAGTTCACATCACCATGTGACCAACACCCAAAGGGTTTACTAGAGTCAACAATCTAGTTCACATTCGCTATGTGATTAACACCCAAAGAGTACTAAGGTGTGATCATGTTTTGCTTGTGAGAGAAGTTTAGTCAACGGGTCTGCCACATTCAGATCCGTAAGTATTTTGCAAATTTCTATGTCAACAATGCTCTGCATGGAGCTACTCTAGCTAATTGCTCCCACTTTCAATATGTATCCAGATTGAGATTTAGAGTCATCTGGATCAGTGTCAAAATTTGCATCGACGTAACCCTTTACGACGAACCTTTTGTCACCTCCATAATCGAGAAACATATCCTTATTCCACTAAGGATAATTTTGACCAATGTCCAGTGATCTACTCCTAGATCACTATTGTACTCCCTTGCCAAACTCAGGGTGGGTATACAATAGGTCTGGTACACAGCATGGCATACTTTATAGAACCTATGGCTGAGGCATAGGGAATGACTTTCATTCTCTCTCTATCTTGCCGTGGTCGGGTTTTGAGTCTTACTCAACTTCACACCTTGTAACACAGGCAAGAACTCCTTCTTTGACTGTTCCATTTTGAACTACTTCAAAATCTTGTCAAGGTATGTACTCATTGAAAAACTTATCAAGCGTCTTGATCTATCTCTATAGATCTTGATGCTCAATATGTAAGCAGCTTCACCGAGGTCTTTCTTTGAAAAACTCCTTTCAAACATTCCTTTATGCTTTGCAGAATAATCTACATTATCTCCGATCAACAATATGTCATTCACATATACTTATCAGAAATGTTGTAGTGCTCCCACTCACTTTCTTGTAAATACAGGCTTCACCGCAAGTCTGTATAAAACTATATGCTTTGATCAACTATAAAGCAATATTCCAACTCCGAGATGCTTGCACCAGTCCATAGATGGATCGCTGGAGCTTGCATATTTTGTTAGCACCTTTAGGATTGACAAAACTTCTGGTTGCATCATATACAACTCTTCTTTAATAAATCCATTAAGGAATGCAGTTTTGTTTATCCATTTGCCAGATTTCATAAAATGCGGCAATTGCTAACATGATTCGGACAGACTTAAGCATAGATACGAGTGAGAAACTCTCATCGTAGTCAACACCTTGAACTTGTCGAAAACCTTTTGCGACAATTCTAGCTTTGTAGATAGTAACACTACTATCAGCGTCCGTCTTCCTCTTGAAGATCCATTTAATCTCAATGGCTCACCGATCAATGGCAAGTCAATCAAAGTCCATACTTTGTTTCTCATACATGGATCTCATCTCAGATTTCATGGCCTCAAGCCATTTCGCGGAATCTGGGCTCATCATCGCTTCCTCATAGTTCGTAGGCTCGTCATGGTCAAGTAACATGACCTCCAGAATAGGATTACCGTACCACTCTGGTGCGGATCTCACTCTGGTTTACCTACGAGGTTCGGTAGTAACTTGATCTGAAGTTACATGATCATCATCATTAGCTTCCTCACTAATTGGTGTAGTAGTCACAGGAACATATTTCTGTGATGAACTACTTTCCAATAAGGGAGCAGGTACAGTTACCTCATCAAGTTCTACTTTCCTCCCACTCACTTCTTTCGAGAGAAACTTTTCTAGAAAGGATCCATTCTCAGCAACAAATTCTTGCCTTCGGATCTGTGATAGAAGGTGTACCCAACAGTTACTGGTATCCTATGAAGACGCACTTCTCCGATTTGGGTTTGAGCTTATCAGGTTGAAACTTTTTCACATAAGCATGCACCCAAACTTTAAGAAACGACAGCTTAGGTTTCTTGCCAAACCATAGTTCATACGGTGTCGTCTCAACGGATTTAGATGGTGCCCTATTTAACGTGAATGCAGCTTGTCTCTAATGCATAACCCCAAAACGATAGTGGTAGATCGGTAAGAGACATCATAGATCGCACCATATCTAATAAAGTACGGTATTAACGTTCGGACACACCATTACACTGTGGTGTTCCAGGTGGCGTGAGTAGTGAAACTATTTCACAGTTTTTAACTGAAGGCCAAACTCGTAACTCAATATTTTACTTCTGCGATCATATCTTAGAAACTTTTTTGTTACGATGATTCTCCACTTCACTCTGAAATTCTTTGAACTTTTCAAATGTTTCAGACTTGTGTTTCATCAAGTAGATATACTCATATCTGCTCAAATCATCTGTGAAGGTCAGAAAATATATGTATTAATTTCCACATAAGTCAGTTGCTCCTCCATTGTTCCGGAGAACGGAGTCTTAGTCATCTTGCCCATGAGGCATGGTTCGCAAGCATCAAGTGATTCCAAAAGCCCATCAGCATGGAGTTTCTTCATGCGCTTTACACCAATATGACCTAAACGGCAGTGCCACAAATAAGTTGCACTATCATTATTAACTTTGCATCTTTTGGTTTCAATATTATGAATATGTGTATCACTACGATCGAGATCCAACGAACCATTTTCATTGGGTGTGTAACCATATAAGGTTTTATTCATGTAAACAGAACAACAATTTATTCTCTTACTTAAATGAATAACCGTATTGCAATAAACATGATCAAATCATATTCATGCTCAACGCAAACACCAAATAACATTTATTTAGGTTCAACACTAATCCCGAAAGTATAGGGAGTGTGCGATGATGATCATATCAATCTTGGAACCACTTCCAACACACATCGTCACTTCACCCTTAACTAGTCTCTTGTTCATTCTGCAACTCCCATTTCGAGTTACTACTCTTAGCAACTGAACCAGTATCAAATACCGAGGGGTTGCTACGAACACTAGTAAAATACACATCAATAATCTGTATATCAAATATACCTTTGTTCACTTTGCCATCCTTCTTATCCGCCAAATACTTGGGGCAGTTCCGCTTCCAGTGACCAGTCCCTTTGCAGTAGAAGCACTTAGTCTCAGGCTTAGGTCCAGACTTGGGCTTCTTCACTTGAGCAGCAACTTGCTTGCCGTTCTTCTTGAAGTTCTCCTTCTTTCCCTTTGCCCTTTTCTTGAAACTAGTGGTCTTGTTAACCATCAACACTTGATGTTCTTGATTTCTACCTTCGTCGATTTCAGCATATCGCGAAGAGCTTGGGATCGTTTCGTCTATCCCTTGCATATTATAGTTCATCACGAAGTTCTACTAACTTGGTGATGGTGACTAGAGAATTCTGTCAATCACTATTTTATCTGGAAGATTAACTCCCACTTGATTCAAGCGATTGTAGTACCCAGACAATCTGAGCACATGCTCACTGCTTGAGCTATTCTCCTCCATCTTTTAGCTATAGAACTTGTTGGATACTTCATATCTCTCAACTCGGGTATTTGCTTGAAATATTAACTTCAACTCCTGGAACATCTCATATGGTCCATGACGTTCAAAACGTCTTTGAAGTCTCGATTCTAAGCCGTTTAAGCATGGTGCACTAAACTATCAAGTAGTCATCATATTGAGCTAGCCAAACGTTCATAACGTCTGCATCTGCTCCTGCAATAGGTCTGTCACCTAGCGGTGCATAAAGGACATAATTCTTCTGTGCAGCAATGAGGATAAACCTCAGATCACGGATCCAATCCGCATCATTGCTACTAACATCTTTCAACTTAGTTTTCTCTAGGAACATATCAAATAAAATAGGGAGCAAACGCGAGCTATTGATCTACAACATAGATATGCATACTACCAGGACTAAGTTCATGATAAATTTAAAGTTCAATTAATCATATTACTTAAGAACTCCCACTTAGAAAGGCATCCCTCTAATCTTCTAAGTGATCACGTGATCCAAATCAACTAAACCATACCGATCATCACGTGAAATGGAGTAGTTTCAATGGTGAACATCACTATGTTGATCATATCTACTATATGATTCACGCTCGACCTTTCGGTCTCAGTGTTCCGAGGCCATATCTGCATATGCTAGGCTCGTCAAGTTTAACCTGAGTATTCTGCGTGTGCAAAACTGGCTTGCACCTGTTGTAGATGGACATAGAGCTTATCACACCCGATCATCACGTGGTGTCTGGGCACGACGAACTTTGGCAACGGTGCATACTCAGGAGAACACTTTTATCTTGAAATTTAGTGAGAGATCATCTTATAATGCTACCGTCAATCAAAGCAAGATAAGATGCATAAAAGATAAACATCACATGCAATCAATATAAGTGATATGATATGGCCATCATCATCTTGTGCTTGTGATCTCCATCTCCGAAGCACCGTCATGATCACCATCGTCACGGTGCGACACCTTGATCACCATCGTAGCATCGTTGTCGTCTCGCCAATCTTATGCTTCCACGACTATCGCTACCGCTTAGTGATAAAGTAAAGCATTACAGCGCAATTGCATTGCATACAATAAAGCGACAACCATATGGCTCCTGCCAGTTGCCGATAACTCGGTTACAAAACATGATCATCTCATACAATAAAATTTAGCATCATGTCTTGACCATATCACATCACAACATGCCCTGCAAAAACAAGTTAGACGTCCTCTACTTTGTTGTTGCAAGTTTTACGTGGCTGCTACGGGCTTAGCAAGAACCGTTCTTACCTACGCATCAAAACCACAACGATAGTTTGTCAAGTTGGTGTTGTTTTAACCTTCGCAAGGACCGGGCGTAGCCACACTTGGTTCAACTAAAGTTGGAGAAACTGACACCAGCCACCTGTGTGCAAAGCACGTCAGTAGAACCAGTCTCGCGTAAGCGTACGCGTAATGTCGGTCCGGGCCGCTTCATCCAACAATACCGCCGAACCAAAGTATGACATGCTGGTAAGCAGTATGACTTATATCGCCCACAACTCACTTGTGTTCTACTCGTGCAACATCAACGCATAAAACCTAGCTCGGATGCCACTGTTGGGGAACGTAGTAATTTCAAAAATTCCTACGCACACGCAAGATCATGGTGATGCATAGCAACGAGAGGGGAGAGTGTTGTCTACGTACCCTCGTAGACCGTTCGCGGAAGCGTTATATCAACGCGGTTGATGTAGTCGTACGTCTTCACGTCCGACCGATCCAAGTACCGAAAGCACGGCACCTCCGAGTTCTGCACACGTTCGGCTCGGTGACGTCCTGCCTTCTCGATCCAGCAAGAGGGGCGAAGTAGTAGATGAGTTCCGGCAGCACGACGGCGTGGTGACGGTGTTGGTGAAGAACAATCTCCGCAGGGCTTCGCCTAAGCACTACGAAAACTATGACGGAGGATAAACTAGAGGGACGGGGTTGCCGGCACACGGCTTGGTGTTTCTTGATGTGTCTTTGGTGCTAGCCCTACCCCTCTATTTATATGTTGAGCCCTGGGGTCGAAACTTGGAGTAAAAGCCTCCTCAAAGTCGGTTTCACCCGAAAGGCAAGAGTCCTTCTCGGACTCCAGGGCTAGACGCCAGGGTTCCCGGCGTCTACCCCCTAGACGCCAGGGTTCCTGGCGTCTAGCCTCTGGTCTCCAAAATCCTTTTGCACTTTCCAAAAGCCTCGTGGGCTTTCCCCTTTGGCCCAGATAAAGTGTTCTCGTGCCCAAACATTTCGGGAAACATCCGGAACCCCTTCCGGTGAATCGAACCCTTCCGGAGATCAAACACTATTATCCCATATAATCAAACTTTATCTCCGGACCATTCCGGAGTTCCTCGTCATGTTCGTGATCTAATCTCGGACTCCGAATAACATTCGGTCATCAACATACATAACTCATATAGTACTATATCGTCAACGAACGTTAAGCGTGCGGACCCTATGGGTTCGAGAACTATGTACACATGACTGAGACACCTCTCTGGTCAATAACCAATAGCGGGACCTGGATGCCCATATTGGCTCCTACATATTCTACGAAGATCTTTATCGGTCATACCGCATAACAACATATGTTGTTCCCTTTGTCATCGGTATGTTACTTGCCCGAGATTCGATCGTCGGTATCTCAATACCTAGTTCAATCTCGTTACCGACAAGTCTCTTTACTCGTTCCATAATACATCATCCCACAACTAACTCATTAGTAGCTATGCTTGCAAGGCTTATAGTGATGTGCATTACCGAGTGGGCCCAGAGATACCTCTCCGACAATCCGAGTGACAAATCCTAATGTCGAAATACGCCAACCCAACAAGTACCTTCGGAGACACCTGTAGAGCACCTTTATAATCACCCAGTTACGTTGTGATGTTTGGTAGCACACAAAGTGTTCCTCCGGTAAATGGGAGTTGCATAATCTCATAGTCATAGGAACATGTATAAGTCATGAAGAAAGCAATAGCAACATACTAAACGATCGTGTGCTAAGCTAACGGAATGGGTCAAGTCAATCACATCATTCTCCTAATAATGTGATCCCATTAATCAAATGACAACTCATGTCTATGGTTAGGAAACATAACCATCTTTGATCAACGAGCTAGTCAAGTAGAGGCATACTAGTGACACTCTGTTTGTCTATGTATTCACACATGTATTATGTTTCCGGTTAATACAATTCTAGCATGAATAATAAACATTTATCATGATATAAGGAAATAAATAATAACTTTATTATTGCCTCTAGGGCATATTTCCTTCAGCTATATGGTACTCAAGGAACGATCTCCGGGAGCTCCTGAAGGGGTCTTATGGCTTGTTGCTGCTGTGTGCGTAGATGGCGTGGAGAGGAGAGCATTTGCAAATGCCTCGGAAGAAGTCTGTTGAGCTGGAGGAGTTGACACTGGAGGTACAACTATGGCAGTGGCTGCAGGTGCTGAAGTGGTAGTCCTGGAGTCTCTGGCAACTAGCACAGCTGATGACCTTTGTGCCCTTGGCACTCTCTGGAATGTATCTACCATGCATCTGTCATCCCTGTCCCCAGCATCCTCTTGAAGCTTCTCCACAACAGTTTGGATCTCAGTGAGCTTTACATCTAGGTCATCGAACTTAGTCTCAATGATCCTCTAAAGACTCTCCTGATTTTGAGTCAAGGTGGCCAAGCTCTTCTCAATTCTCACAGTGGCCTCAAGTAGATAACTAGGTTGATCTTGCTTGATCTTGAGATTTGCAACTGAAGCATCTGGGCACTTGCTGCCTTTGCTGCTTTTGCAGCCTTTGCTTTCTCTACCTTTTCATGTGCAACTTCTCAAATAGGATGAGAAGCATCCATGACAACCTCGTTGTCCTCAAAGTCTGGCCTCAGGGGAAGGTGCTCTTTGTCCAGTAGATATGTCCAGTTCCCATCTTGGAGTTGATCAAAGTCTGAATGTGAGGGTCATATCCATAGACCTCTTCTTGTCTACAGCTGTTCTCTTCACAGTTTCTACTACCAAGCTCATCACTTTGAATTTCTGAGGAACATCAAACAAGTGAATCAAGTTGATGGAGTGACCATGAATTATCCTATGATCTCCTGACTTGGGCAAAAGAGTGTGCCTCAATATGGTGTTCATGGTGGTCAAACCAGCTAGCAGATAATATATGGAGCCAAACTTGTGTGTCTCTAATGCATCATCAGGGGTTGGCTTGTGCATGTTAGCCATTAAGTTCTGATCCTTCCTAGGCTTACTGCACAGATCAAGATCATCTTCAGCTTCCTCTAGAGCATTGATCAACTTGGCCCATTATGAAATTATAGACTGATATCTTGTTCCTTCTGCCATCTACACTATCTATCCATTAGGATAGAAGTGGGTTGTGGAGTAGAACCGCATTATCATCTCATCATTCCACTTTGTCAACTTCTAACCAACAAATTTGTCTACCCCATTCATCCTGAAGCTCTCATGCATATGAGAAAAGTAGTCTTCATTGGAGTCAATGTACTTCTAGTCCACCCATATCATGTCTCACACGATGGGTTTCTTGTCGAAGAGGACAGTCTCATAGAAGTCATGTTGTTCCTTAGTGTGAAAGTGATAGTCCAGAATAGTCCTTCTCCTGGTGGCATAAGGATCAGTCTTCCTCCATAGTCTCAGACCTACATTCCTTTCTCAACTTCATGTTTTCTGTCACATGATATTCATTGTGGTCTGGAATCTTGGGCTTGAGCTTCCTGAGCACTAGTGGCTCGTCTTCTTCTTGAACTTCAGGCACTAGGGCCTTGTTCTTTTCAACAACTGAGATGTTCTTGGTTGATCTCTTTTGTGCAGATGGCTTGGGGGCTTGAGCTTGAGTTGAAGCCTTGGGGCAGACTTGGGCTTAGAAGGAGCAGCCCCAGTCATGATGGCATCCCCCATCAGCTTCCGAGTCTTGGCAGGAGGTGTACCTGGCTCTTCCTCCTCCTCTTCCTCATCCATTATCATGCATGGTTTGCCTATCACTCTGGCAATAATCTTCCTGGCCCTTTCCTTCCTCTTCTTTCCACCAATAGCCTCTTCCTCTCTTGGCTCAAGTGTAAACTCCATGCTTTCTTGAGTTGAGGCTCTGGCCTTTGACATTGGATTCCTCTTAGAAGGAGCTTTCTTGGACTGACCGGGCTTTGTGGCAACAGCAGCACCATACTCCTCCTTGAGTACTTTCTTCTTGGAGGTCACTTGCTCCTCAAGCACAAAATATTCATCCTCAGATTCATATATCATTTTCTTCCTTTGCCTAGTAGCAGCCTTAGGCAAATTGCTGGGAGTGCTCATACTCCCCTCGTCATAGCTACTAGAGGGACTAGTTCCCTCACTAAGGTTGAGCTGCTCTTCACACCAGTTCTGACTGTCACTGTCCTCTGACATAGCTACAACTAGTTGGGTGTAGATAGAGTAGATGAGCATCACAAAGTACAACTATTTTGCAAAAATATTGAGACAAAAACTTAACTTTAGTTTTCTGTAGAAAGCATTTCGGAGCTACCGATTTGACAAACTCGGTGACACCGAAGCACTAACAGAGTCTAAACACATAGTTTCGGTCAGACTAAAATGCAGTTCAGTGACTCTGAGATGCTAGGGTTTCATAGAGAAATCGGTCTCACAGATTAGTACACTTCGGTCAGACCAAGTTGTACTTGTGCAATGGCCAGGGCCAATCGGTGTGACCAAAACCTTCAGATCAGTCGGTCCAAGGTGGGTTCGGCGGAAACCTAACCCTAAGTTTTTACAACGAATCCATTCTACGGAAATAGTTTGGTGGATAGATTGATCTCATAAGTGGGAAGAACAAATGCATAATACTTTGTGCAAGAATAGGAGCAATGGAAAGCAGAAAGGGTCAAATCCGTACCCTAACTTGGCGACAAATTTGCTACGGCGGTGAGGATTCCGTCGACGGCAGCAGAGACCAGCGGCGGCGGGTCACTGGCGACGACAGGGACGATCCGGAGACCAAGGGCGGCAGTGCTGGGGCGCGAGCTCCTGTGCTTTGAACTGATTTTCAAAAGTACGGGTACGTGGGGAATATATACCAAGGAGCTGTCGGTGGCTCTGAGTGGAATGACTCGGTGGCACCAAAATGCAAAACTGCTAGCAGTTGCTGCAACTCGGTGTGACCGAATGGTTGTAATCGGTGGCACCAAGATGAAAACCTAGATCAACTTACTAATCTCGGTGAGACCGAATTGGATACATCGGTATGACCGAAAAATCATTAAGGGGTTTTGGAATTTAAGCCCTTGACGGATCGGTGGCTCCGAGTGCTCCTCACCCGGAGGGTCCGAAAGTTACTTTTTCAAACTTTGTGATGTAGCATTAACAGAGTTTGAGACGAGAAAAAGCATATATAGCTAGAGGAAGTACTTAGGCATTCTTGTCCATCAATTTGGCAAAAGAAGAACCAAACAACCAAAACTACAAATGCATGTCCTCGAATGAAAAAAATTATGTAATCAACATCCTCACACAATAAGATAGCAAATAAAACATGGGGCAACACATGCACATTTAGTCTAGCATCTATCAAGCAATTGGCGCTAACTAGGTCATCTATATATGAGTATATTGACTTAGGATTCAAATGAAAACATTTGATCGTAGGTCATACTCATCGTTTAAGCATAAGTGGGGTTACCACTTTTACATGAAGCATCATTGTGTTCACATCATTAGAGTTTCTTTAGCTCAATTTTTACGGCAAAGCTCCCCCTAGATGTGATATCCCCCATTAGAGGCATAAACTAACCTTGGGTTTTGTCGATGATGACTTCATGCAGGTGTTGAAGATGTGGATGCTCAATGTTGATGTAGATTATTTGGAGCAATCCATTGGAGTGTTTCACTTTTAATACCTACACGGGTTAGTCCCACAAGGAACATACAAGAATATCTATAGACATAGACTGAAACACACATATGATGATGTCCATGAAAAAATTTGGTTACCTTGTCCCTTGTCTTACCAATAAGAGGGTTTGTGACTCCATGAACTAGTGCAAGATGTGGAAATTGATTGCACTTGTCCTTGCCAAAATGAATGTGAGTGAAGTATGTTGGCGGAGTCACCCTCAAGAACGCTCTAGTTCTTCTTCTCTGGGATCCACATCAATTTGATGGTAATCCTTGGAGTAGTAGTCGTACTTGATGAAGTAGAACTTGATTTATTCTTGGGAACCCACTTGACTATGGCCTTAGGAGCTTCTTCAAATAAATCAATCTCTTCTTGAAGCTTGTCCTTGCCGTTTAGCTTTTGGTCTTGTGGTGGAAGATCATCTTGAGCTTGTGTTCCCTTGAAAGAAGTGGGGTGATACTTCTCTTGTTGAGGAACAAACTTCATCTTGGGTATTGGTCTTCTTCCCACTCAACTCCATTGGCAATGAACTTTCGTTGAAAACCAACACCTTGATTCTTCCGGTGCCTTCCTTGCTTGCATACAATTACCTCAAATTGCTTACTTCGGGCAAGGCTCTTGTAAACACCTTTCTCTATAATTCCCTTGAATAAGTTATTTTCTTGCTCAAGTGTAACTTGGCTAAGAGAATCATTAGTGGAATCAAGAGAACTACTAGAAGCAACAATATTGGATTTAACATGATTATTGTTACTACTAGAGGAAGAATCCTTCTTATTCTTTTTGCTAGATTTTACTTGTGGCATATAAGTGGACAAGAGGAGACGTTTGGAAAGATAGGAATAACTGTTCTTTCGAAGATCATCATTGATAGCTTTTAAGAACTCATGCTCTTGCTCTATATTTAGCTTCTCAAAGCGTAGCTTCTCATGAGTCTTTAGGATCTCTTTATGATCCACTAGAGTTGTTTCATCAGCTAACTTAAGAGTGTTTAGTTCTTTAGTTAGACGCTCAATCTCCTTCTTATCATTGTCATTCGTTTCATCTTGATTAGCATGAATACTAGCAGTTTCATCATAGTTTTCATCGCTAGTGTTTTCAACAATTAGATCATCATCACCTAGCAAATCGTCTTCATCACTATTGAAATAAACATACTCAGAGTGCGATAGCTTAGGGCCTTTAGCCATGAAGCATCTTCCAATTCCTTCATTTGGTGAGTCAAATATGTCGTAGGACTTGGATGACACAAGTGCAAGTCCAGCAACACCTTCATCTTGAGTATATTCGGAGTCGGAGTGGTAGCTTCTCTCAGAGTAGTTGTCAGAGTCGGAACTGGATACCCATTCACCAACATGAGCTTGATGTCTTTTTCTTGTGTAGCTCTTTGATGACTTGTCCTTTCTTTCCGAATCGTTGCTTCTATGAGAGGGTCTTTGTCGGTGTCAAAACCGGCCGATCTCGGGTAGGGGGTCCCGAACTGTGCGTCTGATGATCAAAGGTAATAGGAGACAAGGGACACGATGTTTACCCAGGCTCGGGCCCTCTTAATGGAGGTAAAACCCTACTTCCTCCTTGATTGACTTTGATGAGTATAGGGGTTACAAGAGTTGACCTACCTCGAGATCGTCATGGCTAAACCCTAGATGTCTAGCCTATATGATTATGATTGCCTCTACGGACTAAACCCTCCAGTTTATATACACACTAGAGGGGCCTAGGGTCATACAGAGTCGGTTTATATAGAAAGGAATCTTCATATTCGAAAAGAAAGCTTGCCATCCATGCAAAGGAGAGTCCCATCCGGACACGGGGAAGGCCTTCTATCTTGTATCTTCACAGCTCATCAGTCCAGCCCATGTCACATAGCCCGGACGCCCGAGGACCCCCTAATCCAGGACTCCCTCAGTAGCCCCTGAGCTAGGCTTTAATGATGATGTGTCCACCGTGCAGATTGTCTTCGGCATTGCAAGGTGGCTTCCTCCTCCGAATACTCTGAAGTAGCTGAACAAAAGAACTATATCCGGCTTTGTATAATTAGTTATAACCTTGAACCACGAGGGTGAAATACTTAAACAAAACAAGTCATGACCACTGACAGCTTTTTCAGCGTGACGTTATGTTCTGGCCTTATCATTATTTTGAACTGTTTTGTGGCATCCCGCTCCGTGCCTCAAGGCGAGGCCTCCATTGACACGTCTTGTCGAAACAGAGATTGTGTCCCCTTATTGCGGGATTCTCATCAATACGTGTTTGGGTAATCCATCCGTGTCATTTGCATGACCCCTTGGGAATAGGCGAGTTTTAAGGCCCATGGGGGGGCGCTTGATATTCACTGCCTTTATAAGAGGATAAGGATCCACCTTTCTACCCCACGCCTTCTTATTCCTCAGCCCATCCGTCCTCGAGCTCCAGCGCCCATGATTCAATCTTTTCTATTCCCACCAAACACTCCAGCCATGTCCAGATCTGGCGCGCAGGGCAAGTGGGTGGCTTCCTCCGTCATGGAGGGAAACATCAAGGAACTCTGGGAAGCGGGGTACTTGGCCGTGGAAATCGTCCACCGGCTCCCTGCCAAAAAGCAAATCATCCCCACTCTGGAGCCTAATGAGAGGGTAGTGTTTATCCCCCACTTTCTCCGCGGACTAGGGTTTCCCCTCCACCCTTTCGTCCGCGGGCTCATGTTCTATTACGGGCTAGATTTTCACGACCTAGCCCCGAATTCCTTCCTCCACATTTCAGCGTTCATCGTCGTGTGTGAGGCTTTCCTCCGTATTCCCCCACTTCGGCCTGTGGCGCAACGTCTTCAACATGAAGCCAAAGGTGGTTGATGGTCAACACGCGGAGTGTGGCGGTGCCATGGTGAGAAAGTGCCCCAACGTCACCTAGCCCAAGGGGGCCTTTTGGAGACCGTGAAGGGATGGCAACAGGAGTGGTCCTATATCACAAAAACTTGCGACGCCACATGGGCCGCCACCCCTGAGTTCAAATCCGGTCCTCCAATGTGGCTTACATCATGGATCAAAAAGGGCCTGGACTGGGCGTCCTCCGATGAGGTGATGACGCTGCAGAAGCGGGTCAAGAGCATGATAGAGAAGAATACCAGTCTTGCCGATGTGATCCAGGTGATGCTTTTTCGCCGGATTCTCCCCTGCAAGCATCAGACTCGTCAAATGTGGGAGTTCAATCCGGCCAACCCTCAGACCCTGCAGATATTCTTTGGCATGACGCACAAAGAGATCTAGAAGCTGCTTTTCAAGGCCCAGAAGTCGTGGCCAGGAACGATCGAAGACCTCGGCCTCGATTGCACTCATCCGGCTACTCCAGTAAGTTTTCAGATTTCCAAACATAACCTCAACTTGTAGATCCAAGGAGTATGATATGCCTTCCCCTCATCCTTCAGGGCTGGATGAAGAAGGTGGGGTAGATCCAATGTCCGGCTCCACTCCCCGAAGACCCAGCTATTCCTCTACTAAAGAAGATGCTGGTTCTGGCTCCATAACAGGCGCCGAAGAAGAAGGCCAAGAACAAGGCCAGGGAGGCCAGAAGTGGCCTTTGCCATAAAGGTACTTCGAACATTGCGTCTGAAGATACCGAAGATCTCTCCTCCCACGAGGGAGATGTAGACGAAGAGGAGGAGGAGGAGAGCAATTCTCCCCTTAAGGGGGGAGAAGTAAAGGGCGACGTTCGTGGACCTAGAGGTGGAGGCGTCCAGGAAGGGGAAGATCTTCCTTTCACACGATTCGGATTCGGACACCGAAGTCATCCCCGAGAGGTGCCTCAGGCCGAAGCCCCGACCGA
This sequence comes from Triticum urartu, assembly GCF_003073215.2. Lineage (NCBI taxonomy): Eukaryota > Viridiplantae > Streptophyta > Magnoliopsida > Poales > Poaceae > Triticum > Triticum urartu. The sequence goes on along the minus strand of NC_053027.1, from coordinate 220,320,956 downwards.
ATCATAAGTATTCAAAGATACTATACATATATCTGGCCTTTTACAAATTGTAGGATAACATATCATTTACGTATTTTAGTCCAGCCCATAATCTCCCACAACAATCGTCGTCTTCGGGGAACTCGTTGGCGCCGGAGATGATGGAGAGCGTAACGCCTCCATGAGCCTCTCCGCCACACGTCGCGGATGACACCGAGGTGTTGTCCCAAAGGACCTCTCCAGGATAGGGAGAGGTGCGGAAGGCCGCTGAAACAGCGCCATAGGGTAATGACTTGGCTGCCGAAAACATGGGGGGCACAACCCCCATGGAAACTGATGACGGGGGCTTGGATCAGTCCAGCCCACAGCCGAATACAACTCCGGAGACCCGCAAGGCTCCGAAGTCGAGCGAGCAGCTCCCTTTAAGTGAGGGGGCAGTGCCGACTCCACCGGTGACCTCTATCAATCTGGAGGCGCCGGATATGTTGAGCGAAGCACTTCAACGTGCTTCCAGCATGGAAGAGCACCATACCTTGATTGTTATGGTAGTTGAGAAGGTTCAGTCCGCCAAAAGCAGACTGAATGAAGCTTTCACTAGCCTCTTAACAGGCTTTGAGCTATGTGATATAATATGCTTATCCTCTTTTCGCATTGGAAGAATATGCCTGTATATAGATAGTATCCCCTGAGACTCTGTTCGGCTCTTCGGAAAAAGGAGCCGGACAGAGGATCAAATATTCGCCAGAGATAATGCATTTATCTATTTTGATAAACAGGCTTCACTGTTGAAGGTTTCAGCCAGGGACGCTGAAGTTTCTGAACTCTAGCGGAAACTGAAGCTGGCTGATGATGAGATCGACCGTATTAACAAGCGGTTCGATGAGGCCTAAGGTGTGCTTTTAAATGACCCCTTACAAGACTAAATTATAATGCAAACTCATAGTTTAAGCTCATGTGCTGCTATGTATATGATTGTAGGCAACGCGACCGAGGTCGAGGCCCTCAAGAGTGCCCTTGCCGAAGCCAAGGAGGAGGTGAGGGCAAGCAAAGCAGCCGCAAACAAAGTGACTGCGGATGTAGAGGCCGAAAAGGTCGCCCGCCGCCAGTATGAGGCCAGGGTGACCGAAGTGGAGCAAGCGCTCCAGGAAGCTGCCAACAAGTATGAGTCCTTGGAGGAGAATAACAAGGTCCAAGCGGCCAAACTCACCAAGGCTCTTCAAGAGGCGAAGGAGGCGCGGTCCGAGTCCTGGGTGGCTCACGAGGAGATCAAGCAAGCCGAACAGAGAGCGGCTGGTAAGCCTTTTCTTTTACAGAGTATATTTGGTGGTCGAAGATATGCTTTGATAAATCGACTATGGAGTACTCCAATGCAGATCTCCCAAGGAGTGGTGCCGCCACCGCCCAGTATTTCCGGGCCCAAGAAGGGAACACGGCGGAGAAGCTCTTATGGTCTCAGTACTTGGCTCCAGAGCGGCCAGCCCTGCTAAACAACCAGATGATGCAGCTGGCGGAGCTGCATATGGCCATGAAGGACATCATAGTCCGGCTATGGCCATCCGGACCCATTCCGAGCAGCTACTTCGGCCTGTTTAAGCGGCTTAGCGACGCCTTGCCCCGACTAGAGGCAGTGAAGTGCTCGAGGTGCATAGAAGGTGCGCGGATGGCCTTTGCCCGTGTCAAGATGCACTCGGCGAAGATGAAGGCCGCCATCGTGGCAGTTGAGGGTCTGCCCGGAGGCAAGGATCATCGCACGCTGGAACGCTATTTTGAAGACGTCCTGGAGGGTGCCCACTTGATAGAGGGCCAGTGCTCGAAGGACGTCATATTAGAGTGAATGTATCTGAACTGCCCAAGCGTTGTATGAGCCAAAGTTTGTAATATATTTATGCTGTTTATTTTAAAGTGTTTTTCCTCCCGTGCGTCCGTTTTTATCCCTGAGAGTTTGCCAGTCATAGGCTTCAGCCCCCACGTAGATACTACGGGGGTGTTCGGGCTAGCACATAACCACACTTGACCCAACGTCATGGTCCGTGAAGGAGCTGTTATTGTGGCAAACCAGGCAATCGGACTATGCGGCTTTAATACTCTCACTTAGCGATAGGAGTTTGATAATGGGAGTGTGAGATAACACCTGGTGCGCATGCGGCTATCTAAACTTGGATGTCTTAAGCATGTGACTGGAAAGAGCTAGTCCTTCATGTAATACGGAAGAAATCACTAGAGATTTAGTAGGTCACTGAATTGCTGACCAGCTCTCGCCCCATCATGACAGTCAGTTTTCGGCTTTCTCTACTGAGGTGTTTGACCGGATGAACTAGAAACAAAATCGCAGTAGTTCTCCCTTTACTACCTTAGCCGAACAAGCGGAACGCAAGGTGGTAATCATAGGAGCGGGCAACCCAACTATTGACCAGAGTCATGATTCGGAGCCGATGCATATAGTGCCATATTCGGGAGGCCGAAGCATACTATAAGAGTGTTCATACTTATTTTGTTTAAAAAATATACGTGGCCGGATAAAGCCCTTGGCGATTTGAATCGTGCCAAGGTATATACATCAATCTAACGTGAAGAGGCAATACAGATTAGGAAATAAGCCAATACCGAGCAGAGGTGGGCGAAACTATTTCCATTATAGTCTAATTGATACATCAAAAAGTATTTTTGCAGGGGATGCGATAAGAACCTAGGCTATTTTACATGCCGGGCACAAGGGAAAGCAGTATACAGGTCCTGAAAAGGGAAAGATGATCTTGACGATCCTTTGGATACTCTGCCGCATGTCTGCGCTGGTCACCTTGTTGTGTGATCCTTTGAGAGGATAAACGATTGAGCATACATAAGGGGCCTGGAAGAAGGTCCCTTGGTACCGTTGAAAAGTGATGTGGGTTGTAAAGAACCTGAAAAATAAAAATAAGAAGAAGAAAAGGAAAAATATGAGGGTCCAGATAGGGTCGAACCGTATTGTGGACATTATTTTGAGTAGGCCTCCGTCCTAGCCCATGGAATCCTTAGTGCGTAGTTGTGTACGTGCGGTACATATGCATCTATCAGGTTGGGGTTTTGACGGAGCCTGAATTGCTAGTCTAGTTGTGGACGAGCCGGACTTCCATTCTACAGGGTAGACCGGACTTGTTTGACAGTGTCCGGGGGCTTGACTGCCGATGTAGTATTCGGCTTAATGAGGCCACCCATTACTTCGGCTGCGAGGGCCGCGGTATGCTCCTCCATACGGAGGGAGCGCTCCATGTTTCCATTGCTATTATAACCCCACGTGGTCCAGGCATTTTGAGCTTTAGATAAGTGTAGTGCGGGACTGCATTGAAATGGGCGAAAGCGGTTCATCCGAGCAGTGCATGATAGCCACCGCGGAAGGGGACAATGTCTGCTTCGGAAGTTATCTGGGGAGCCGAAGACGACTTCCAGCATTATGGATCCTGTGCAACAGGCCTCTACGCAAGGTATTACTCCTTTAAAGGTGGTTTTAGTGGGCTTGATTCTTGATGGATCAATACCCATTTTACGGACAGTGTCCTGCTAAAGCAGGTTAAGACTACTTCCGCCGTCCATAAGGACTCGCGTGAGGTGGAATTCATCGATAATTGGATCGAGGACCAATGCGGCCAAACTTCCATGACAGATACTGGTCAGATGGTCTCTGTGATTAAAAGTGATCGGGCAGGCTGACCATGGGTTAAATTTTGGGGCGACTGGCTCTATGGCATAGACGTCGCTTGATGCGCTCTTGTGCTCCCGCTTAGGGATATGAGTAACGTATATCATATTCACCATGTTGACCTCGGGGGGAATTTCTTCTGTCCCCCTATGTTCGGCGGACGAGGCTCTTCATCGTCGTCCTCGCTGGGTGGCCCTTTCCCCTTATGTTCGGTGTTTAGCTTATCGGCCTGCTTAAGGACCCAACAATTTCTGTTGGTATGATTGGAAGGCTTATCAGGGGTGCCTGAATCTAGCAATGCCTACCGAGTATTCTGTCCAAACTGGATGGACCATCTTTGTTTCCTTTGACTGGCTTCTTCCGCTGACCGGGTTTAGAGCCACTGAATCCGGCATTGACCGCCGTATCTTCGGTATCTTCGTTGTTGCTTCAACGTTTGTGTTTGTTGCATCATGGAGTGCCATTGCCGTCTCTAGCTTCGGAGGTGCCAGGGTCACTGGTGCTGTTGCTTCTACATGCAAGCCAACTATCTTCTCCCATGCAAAAGCAGGTCATGAGTGCGGTAAGGGCTGTCATGGACTTCGATTTTTCTTGGCCGAGGTGTCGGGCGAGGTACTCGTCCCGGACGCTGTGTTTAAAGGCCGCGAGGGCTTCGGCGTCTGGGCAGTCCACAATTTGGTTATTTTAAATCAAGAACCTGGTCGATAGCTTCCAGGATGATTCTCCGGGTTGCTGGACTATGTGACTGAGGTCATGGCGTCTGGAGGCCGAACATAGGTACCTTGGAAGTTATCTCTAAAGGAATCTTCCAAGTCTTCCCAGCTACCAATAGAGTTTTCTGGGAGGCTATTTAACTAGTGCCGAGCTGGTCCCTTTAATTTTAGTGGGAGGTACTTGATGGCGTGGAGATCATCACCGCGGGCCATGTCGATATGGAGAAGAAAATCTTCGATCCATACTACAAGATCTGTCGTTCTATCATATGATTCAATGTTCACGGGTTTCAACCCTTCTGGAAACTCGTGCTCCATTACCTCGTCGGTGAAGCATAGGGGGTGTGCGGCGCCTCTGTATCGGGCGACATAACAATGCAATTTGGATGAAGTCCGTATGTGGTTTTCAGCCTGAGTGAGGTTGTGCCTGCCATGCCAGGCCTGATGGCCATCTTCGCGCGTTGAAGCTCGCCCCCGCGATCCATATATCGATCTGGCTTGGCCTGCTCTGTTTTCCAGGTCCTTCCGTCGGTCATAGGTGTATTGTGGAGCCGCTGTCTCTTTGCCTTTACGGCGAGGTGGTGCGGGTTGGTGTTTGGCGTAAGTGGCCGCTTTATCTCGCCCGCGTGGTGGCCGGTCAGGTTCATCAGGACGGTCGTGTCTTGACAGTATGGGCTCGACGGCCTAATCGTCGAATTGTGGAAGTAACTGATGCTTCGGATAACTCTTAGTTGGGCGTTGAGAGCCGTACTCTTCGGCAGCCAGGACTTGGGTCCATCTATCGTTTAGTGTATCCTGCTCGGCTTGGAGCTGCTGCTGCTACTTTTTTAGACTTCTCGCAGTGGCGATTTGGTGGCGCTTAAAGCGCTCCTGCTCAAGTGGTTCCTTTTGGCACGATGAAGTCTTCGTCGCCGAGGCTCACCTTGTCTTTGGAGAGCACTAGATAATTACTATCTTCCGAGTCCCCGTTCCCGACCGGATCATCGGGGTTGACTTGCCCCTCTCCCACATCGTCTTGTTCGGATGTGGGCTCGACGGGGGTTCGGGCTCTTTGGCACCCTTCGGAGTGTTATTGTCTATGGTGTCTGTATTACTATCTTTGCCACGACGCGATTTTGAGCGGCGTCGCTGGCGTCGACGTTTCGGTGGTGCCTCATCAGGTTTGTCCTCTACCAGATCTTTCCTATTTGCATTATCATCCTCTTTGGGTGTGTCCACCATGTGTACGTCGTATGTGGAAGTGGTCGTCCAACGTCCGGTAATCGGCGGGTCTTGGCCTTGTTCATCTCCAGCATCGTCGTCCATGCCGTCGATGTCTTCGGAGGCGTAATCCATCATGATGGTTATGTCTTCGACAGTGGCTATGAATTGGGTGGTGGGTGGGACGTAAAATCCCCGCTCTCAGCCCCTAGTCCGGGCTGGGCGTAGTTCGTATGTGATTCCTCTGTAATAGCGAGGGATCACATTAAGTCCAGGGCCTCGTTTAAGAGTGAGTTTTGGATGTGGAAGTGAGAGTCCGCGGGGCTGGCCGGGGTGAAAGCCTCCTAGCCCTGCCTACTTGGCATGGACTTTGAGAGTTTGGATCTGGAGTCCGGGGGCGAGTGCACCATTTCAATTATAGTGGGAACCTGGACTGATTCCGAGTTCGCCGTAGACATGATCGCCTCCGGATCCTCGATAATGTGGTTGGCAATGGAGAGTCCGGTGGGCTTCACAGTCCCATCTTCAGACCTGATGGTTTGCTCCAGATCTAGTTCTAGAGTGATGGTCGGGGCAGCGAACCCTTCGAAGATCAAGTCACCTCGGATATCGACGACATAGTTTAGGTTCCCGAAACTGATCTGATGACCAGGGGAGTAGCTGTCGATCTGTTCGAGGTGGCCAATCAAGTTGGCACGTAGAATGAAGCCACCGAATACAAAAATCTGGCCAGGGATGTAAGCTTCCCTGGAGACGGCATCGTTGTAGATGATGGAACGAGCCGTCGAGCCTTCTATCGACGGCACAGTGGAACTCTTAATGAAAGCACCAATGTCGGTGTCAAAACCGACCGATCTCGGGTAGGGGGTCCCGAACTATGCGTCTGAGGAACAAAGGTAACTGGAAACAAGGGACATGATGTTTACCCAGGTTCGGGCCTCTTAATGGAGGTAATACCCTACTTCCTGCTTGATTGACTTTGATGAGTATAGGGGTTACAAGAGTTGATCTACCTCGAGATCGTCATGACTAAACCCTAGATGTCTAGCCTATATGATTATGATTGCCTCTACGTACTAAACCCTTCGGTTTATATAGACACTGGAGGGGCCTAGGGTCATACAGAGTCGGTTTATAGAGAAAGGAATCTTCATATCCGAACACCAAGCTTGCCATCCACACAAAGGAGAGTCCCATCCGGACACGGGGAAAGGCCTTCTATCTTGTATCTTCACGGCCCATCAGTCCGGCCCATGTCACATACCCCGGACGCCTGGGGACCCCCTAATCTATGACTCCCTCAGTCCTATTTCATAATGACCATCTCTACTCCTTCTCTCTCTTGGTGGTGATTCATCTCTTTTACTTCTCCTCTTAGGTGAATCTTCTCTTTTCTTGTAGGGAGTTGTACACTCATTGGAGTAGTGTCCAGGTCTTCCACAATTGGAGCAATTACGATCACGACTACAAGATCTATTCTCATTGTAGGATCTTGACATGGAACTTCTCTCTTTGCTTCTATTCTTGTAGAATTTGTTGAAGTTCTTCATCATTAAGCTCAATTCTTCATTGAAGACTTGTTACTCACTTGATGTTATACGAGCATCACTTGAAGCTTTGTATGTATCACTAGACTTGTTGTGGAGCTCTTCCTCATCCTTGAGTGACATCTAATGAGCAAAAATTCTACCAATGACTTCCGTGGGCTTGAGATCTTTGCAGTTGGGCATCATTTGGATCAAGGTACACACGGTATCATATTTTCCATCCAAGGCTCTTAGGATCTTCTTGATGATGAATTTGTCGGTCATCTCTTCACTTTCTAAGCTGGCAATCTCATTTGTGATGAGAGCAAGCCTAGAGTACATCTCAGCGACTCCTTCACCATCCTTCATCTTGAACTTGTCAAGTTGACTTTGAAGCACATCCAATTTGGATTCCTTGAAAGACTTGGTACCTTCGTGCATATCAACCAAACTATCCCAAATTTTCTTTGCATTCTCAAGGAAGCTGATTTTGTTGAATTCTTCGGGGCACAATCCATTGAAGAGAATATCGCAAGCTTGAGCATTGTATTGCAACATCTTCATTTGTTCTCCAGACTCTTCATGATCCAGTTCTTTTCCATCCTCGAAGAAATCACCTTGCAAGCCAATACGCACAATAGCCCAACTGGCGGGGTTATGACCAAGAATATGCATTTTCATCTTATGGTTCCAACTAGCAAAGTTAGTACCATCAAAGTAAGAACCTCTACAGTGGTAATTTCCCTCGGTAGATGCCATACTCTCCTAGGTTGTGAAACCAAGGCTATGATCACCAAAGCTATGGAAATCAAGGAAAATGGAGACCAAAGCTCTGATACCACTTGTAGGATCGAAAGTAGGTCTAGAGGGGGGGGGTGAATATACTACTTGACCAAACAAAATCTAACCATTTCCCAATTTTAGTTGTGGGAAGATTTTAGCAATTTAGCATAAGTCAAGCAATCAACCTACACATGCAATTCTAAGAGTGTAGCAGTGGGAAAATAAAACATTGCATATGAAGGTAAATGGAAGGGTTTGGATAGTGGAAACGCAATGATGACACAGAGATTTTTGGCGTGGTTCCGATAGGTGGTGCTATCGTACATCCACGTTGATGGAGACTTCAATCGATGAAGGGTAACGGTTGCGCTAATCCACGGAGGGATCCACCCACGAAGGGTCCAGGAAGAAACAACCTTGTTTATCCCACCATGGCCATTTCCCATGAAGGACTTGCCTCACTCAGGTAGATCTTCACGAAGTGGGCGATCTCCTTGCCCTTAGAAACTTCATGGTTCAACTCCACAATCTTGTTGAAGGCTCCCAAGCGACACCTAACCAATCAAGGAGGCACCACTCTCCAAAAGGTAATAGATGTTGTGTTGATGATGAACTCCTTGCTCTCGTGCTTCAAATGATAGTCTCCCAACACTCAACTCTCTCTCTCACACAGATTTGGATATGGTGGAAAGATGACTTTGAAAGTGCGTTATATCGACTAGAGGGGGGTGAATAGGCGATTTTTATGAATTCTTCACTAAGGAATTTGCAGGTGAGGAAATTCCTTAGCGAAGAACTACTAGTAGTAGAATAAGTACTCAAAAGTAAACATAATAGAGCACAAGCATAGTCATCATGATGAAATGGAAACAAGCACAGAGTACATAAAGCGTAAACATAGGATAACACAGGATGAAGACAAACAGACTAAAGAAATTGAACTGAGGAAATTGAGAAAGTCTTCAGTCAAAGTCTTCAAACACAGATACAAACAAGCACTCGACAGAGTTATGAGGAAATGAAAGAGTTGAGGAAATAGAACCAGTGAGCTTGGTGAAGATAATGATTTGGTAGACCAGTACGAAATGATGTCTCAGTTGTACATCTGGTTGGAGCGGCTAGGTGTTTAAACCTGAGGACACACAGTCCAGGACACACAGTCCTCATCGTATTCTCCTTGAGCTAAGGTCAAACAGACCTCGCCCAATCATTCGTGGTAAGTCTTCAGGTGACTTCCGAATCGTCATAGACTTGGTCACTCGGCGATCCAGAATTCCACTTGGATGCTCTAGACCTTGATGCCTAAGGGTCTGGAAGAAGCACAGTCTTCAAAGGTAACAAGCATCGGATCCACGCAGGATCAATCTCTTCAGTGATGCTCAATCACTTGAGGTTTGTAGGTGTTTGGGTTTGGGTTTTCCTCAGTTGATGATTTTCGCTCAAAGTCCTCGGAGGATGGGATGCTCTCAAATGACAAGTGTCAGTTTCTCTCGGAGTAGCCAACCCGCTAGTGGTTGTAGGGGGCAGATATTTATAGCCTAGGGAGCAGCCCGACATGATAAGACATAAATGCCCTTCAATGATATGACCGTTAGGTGGGTAGATATTTTGGGACAGCTGGCACAAGGCACAACAACGGTTGGAAATTTGAGTATCAAATTCCTCATGGCTATCATGTTCCTCACTGTGTAGGAAATCCACACTGGCGGATTCCTAACTCCTCAGTCAGAACAAATTCCTCAGAGACCAGAAGAACTTTGTCTCTGTCACTGAAGAATATGACTGAACTGTATGAGCTTTCCAATGGCTTCACTCGAAGGGATTGGTAGGTGTAGGATTTTGAGTTGAGCATCACATGGAAATTTCTCCTTAGTATTTCCTCGACCCCCTTTAACAGTACGGTGTTTCCTATGACTCAAGAAAGAGAAAATGAAACTACGAAAACAAAATTCTTCACGCTTCATGTTCCTCGAATGAAAACCAAGTCTTCAGGATTGCACCAATTTCTTCACTTTCAAAGTCTTCAGAAATCCAAAGTCTTCAGTCGAAGAACTTCATTTTTAGGGGTCGACTTTCTCTGTAAATATCAAACTCCTCATAGACTTATAGACCTGTGTACACTCAAAAACACATTAGTCCCTTAACCTATAAGTCTTGAATACACCAAAATCACTAAGGGGCACTAGATGCACTTACAATCTCCCCCTTTTTGGTGATTGATGATAATATTGGTTAAGTTTTTAATGGGGATAAACATATGAAGTGTAAATACTGATATTGAGGAATTTGATTGCAAGATATAGAAGAACTCCCCCTGAAGATGTGCATGATGAGGAATTTGCTTTTGAAGCATTGCATACTTGGAGAGTAGAATCATGGAGATCTCCCCCTATATCTTGTAATTCATACACGCATTTGACATAATATGAAGAATTTGAAATGCATGATGAAATATGGTGACTGTTGTAATTCAGCATGCGTGCATTAACATATATGAGGAATAAGCATGCAGAAAAACGCATCAAAAGTATCAGAGCACCATAGGGTTTAAGTTTACAACTCGATCCAATAAAGTTTCAGAAGAACGAGAGTTGTAACTTAGCAAAAAAATGCCCATATAAGATAGACCCGCTTGAATACTAACTCAAATTTCTCCCTCTTTGTCATTGAATGACCAAAAGGATCGAAAATGAGGACTAATGCCCCTGAAGAATATCAAGTTGATGAAGGAGCGCCAGCGTTGTTGGGGTCGTTTGTCGTTGAAGGGCCTGCTGCAGTGTTGTCCAAGTCTTCGTACTCATCGGTATCGCATGATGAAGAATATGAGCTGGACACCAAAGAAGGAACCTTGACCTTCTTGAATTTCTTCGGTGGAGGTGCAGACCAGTCAAAATCTTCCTTGAGACCCATTTTCTTTAGATCTTCTTCACCATACAGATGTGATAGAATAGTCCAGGTGCGACCGAAGACTTCATGGAGGTAGTAATGGTTTTTCTTCACTGCATTGTGTGTAGCAGTCATATTGTGAAGAAATGAACCAAACTGACGCTTAACCCATTTATGGTTTCGATCGACCTTCTGGTGAAGAGTAAGCAGAAGCTCACAGTCAGTCATCACACGAGGGGCGGTGGCTTGAGGAGTAGACATGGGTGCATTGGCAGTAGAGTCATGTGTGGCAGAGTCATCATTGGTGGAATAAGATGCAGCTTTGCGAAACTGACCATCCAATGGACGAATGCCTTCATCAATGACTGCAGGAGCCTTGCCCTTTTCATCAGTTGAAGTAAAAGCCTACTTGAGGACTTCAATCGGGGGCAGATAGCTAAGGTGATTCTGAAAATCAGCCTTGTAGTTGAGTGAAGACCTTGTCCTGAGGAATCTCATGATCCAAGGTGCATAAGGTTTCAACTCAAACGGAGAAAGTGCAGCATTTGCCAGAGTCCTCATGAAGAAATCGTGATAGTTGATAGGAATGCTATGAATAATGTTGAACAGCAGATTCTTCATGATGCCAACTATTTCCTCATCAGATGAGTCGTGGCCTTTGATGGGACTCATTGTCCTCGTCAGAATGCGATAGACGGTTCTGGGCACATAAAGTAAATCCTTCACGAGGAATTTGGTCCTTGGGGCTTGACCGGGCTTCAAAGGCTTCATTAACACTTGCATGTAATGAGCTGTGAGTTCTAGTTCATGATACAAGCAGCGAGCACCTTCACTGGGTGGACTGATGGGCAAGGCGTGAAGCAATTCAGAGGCTGGTGCCTTATAGTGAGTATTTTCGGTCATCCAGTCCAAGACCCAGGTGTTGATATCTTCAGGATCACCTGTGATATGCAATGTAGCGTAGAACTAAAGAATAAGCTCTTCATTCCAATCAACGATGTCAGAGCAGAAGTTGAGGAGGCTTGCATCATGAAGAACACTGAGCACAGGAGAGAAGCAAGGTAATGATTCCATGTCCACATGAGGAATATGCTCATGGTAGAAGATTTTGTCTTTGTTGAAAAGCAGTGAAGAATAGAAGTTGGCCTGGCTTGCAGTCCAGAAATGCTTCCTCCATAGACGAGCAGAGTCATAAGGATTGTAGTTAGTGAAGAACACGTGGTTGCCGAAGAAATCATTAGCCTTGAATTTTTGCTTCTTTGAGAATGGATCCTGTGGATTGGGGTGAGGAGTGTCAGTCAATTGCATCACAACCTTCGCGATCTCGATATCAGGTTCCATAGGCTGAGGAATTTCAGGTGCTGCTTCAGTGGCAGGCTAGGACTTCAATTCTTCATCTACATGATCTTCAGCACTAGTGGCTGGAATTTCTTCATGGACAGATGGTGTGGCATGTGGTTCATCAGATCCCATTTGTACAGTAGTTACTGGGGACTGAGGAATTTGCTGCAATGGTGTGAAGAGTGGAGAGTTGGGGTGCTGACTTTCCCAAAATTCATCACTTAGCACGGGTGTGGTACAGCCAATGTCCACATCTTCATCTCCCATTTCTTCAACGCCGGCCTCTTCAGTAGTAAACTGAGGCATAGGCGAGGAGACAACTTGTGTTGAAGGGATTGTATCCACTTCAATTTCTTCATCCATCTGTTCTAATGAAGCAGTAGAGGGATTCTCTTCATCAGATTCACTTGGAATCACATATTCTTCATCAAAAGGAACAAGGTCCTTTGATGGCATGGTTGAGATAGGAACAACATTAATTGGATTTGCAAACGAGCTAGTCAATGGTTTCATCTTCTTCTGAGCTGAAGAATCTGATGAAGTTGATGCCTTCCTTTTCTTCACTGCTGCACGATCTGCAGCCTTGGTCTTCTTCACATCTGATGCAGATGGAAGGATAGGAGTTGGTGTGGGTGCAGGAGGAGCAGAGGAATTGGGTTGAATTTCTTCATGTGCAACTGATGCAGTTTCCCTGACTTGTTCATTTTCTTCAGGCACAGCACTAGTGGATGCCCTGGCAATTTCTTCAGCGGCTGGAATGCAGTCATCAGCACTGGAACTCACGTTTTCTTCAGCAGCCTGATAGTCATCAGCGGTGCTGGCATTTTCTTTAGTTGGCTGAGCAGATGCTTCAGCCAGAGGAATTTCCTGTTGCATTGGGGCTGCAACTTTGGAAGTGAACTGTTCAGTTATCTTTACAAATATGACTTTGGCTCCTAGCCAGTCAGCATAATAGCGATCAAATTCATCACTCAGTTTCTTGATTTCAGATTGAAGAGCAACAAGTTCTTCAGGTGAAAGCTTCAGAACATTTTGCTTCAGAAAGCGCTCTTTCTTGTACTGTGCTTTCTTCACCCTCCTTCCCTGTTCAAATTTCCATTTCTCTTCATCAATGAAGTGAGTCAGTACATGACTTTGACCAGGAGTGAGGTTCAGCTCAGGCAGAGGTGTGTTGGGGTCCTTGTGCCACAAATCAATGAAGTCTAGGATCAACTTCGGATCCAGCACTAATGGCACGTGACTGCCTTTGGCTCTAGCGGCCCTGAGTTGCCTGTCCCTGATGATTCCAGCAAGTTCTTCATCATCAGCTTCATCATGATCAGAGGGCACTTGAAAAGCAACTTGTTTCTTGTGAGGACTTGGTCGAGGACCTCGTCCAGCAGTGGTCTTCTTCAGAAGAGTGGGAGCAGCTGAGGAACTTGCATAGGCTCCTGAGGCAATAGATATGCCTGTGGTCCTTTGGCACGTGGCGAGATGCACATGTGTTGAGGATTTGGTCAGAGCAGCCGAAGACTTCGGCAGAGGAGCTGAGGATTTTGTAGAAGCAGGAGCAGCGTGAGGAATCTTGTCGTGAGGGCTTTGAGGAATCTTGTCGTGAGGGCATTGCTGAGGAACTTGGCCGTGAGGGCATTGCTGCTGAAGCACCGGGCTTGTGAGCAGGCTTCTTTGGCATGGCCTTCTTCGGCTTTACAGAGGCCTCAACAGCAGCAGTGGCAGCAGAGTCTTCGTTGAATTTCCTCACTGCATCTTTTGCTTGTTTGGCCAACTTGTCCTGGCGCCTGGCCCATTCATCAGGATAATCCTCACCGCGCTTGAGGCTGGTGGGATCAGCTATTTGGCCATGTGCCAACGGAGGTCTTGCACATGGAGGATTTAGTGCAAATTTCTTCATGTACTTGGGAGTAATATACCTGTACTCCCACTACAAAAGAATACACTTCCGTGATGATACGTGTCTGTCACAGTAGGTCGCGTTTTTTGTCATGCATGTATATCCATGACAAATTTATGACAGAATCAAGATAGTCATACCTGTGCTGTCGTAGAAGTGTTCCATGACATTACCAAAATTATCATCACGGAAGTGTCCACTTCCATGACGATAAATCGCGCGTCACAGAAGTGCTTACTTCAAGGGTGACCGACACGTGGCATCCACCATAACGGAACGCCGTTAAGCTATCGGGTCGGTTTTGGATCCGATAACCCGTTAACAGCCCCGACCAATGGGAAATTTCCACGTGTAAAATTCTTATTGGCCGGATGAAACACGTGTCAGCTCCTTAGTGGGTCAGATAGGCGCCTCTGATACATCGACACGTGGCACGGCCCAACAGAGGCCCATTCTTGTGAAAAGGCCGACCCGTTTGACTTGGTCAAAAGGTGGCGGGTCGGCCCAGGTAAAGCCTGCTAACGGCCTGTTCACATATAGCCCATTTACAACCCGCTAACCCAAGGCCCGTTACGCCCTATCCGAATTAGGCCCAGTAGCGTCATCTGGGCCACCCAATATGATTCCAGCCCGTTTTCACTTTTGGCCCATGTATGGTCCATGACGTGTTTCGGCCCATATGAGGCCCTATGTAATTCTTGGCCTACTAACGGCCCGTGGTGAAACTAGCCCGTAATGAACAGTGTATCACTTTACACCCATTAACGGCCCGTGGTGAAACTGGCCCGTAATGAACAGTGTATCACTTTATACCCATTAACGGTGCGTTATTCCGTTGGGCCGTTTCCAGCCCATGTTATCTTTCGGCCTTCTCAGAGCCCATTTATTCTTGGGCTCATTTCCAGCATTCGTTTACTTACGGCCCGTTACTATCATTTTCTGCTTGTTGGCCAAATTCAGCCCATGGTTACAGTCGGCCCGTTTGTGGTCCGTTAATACGTTGGGCCGTTTTCATAGCATCATCAAATACGGCCTATTAACAATGGCCCGTTATGGTCTGCCCATGAACGGACGATTCCAACTCTAGCCCGTTTACGGCCATAATGCGGCCTGTTATTGGCCCATGTTTGGCCATCGATCATACTGTCCGTATAAGGCCCATTGATGATACGGCCCGCAGAAGACCCATTGTTTCTACGGCCCGTAGAAGGCCCATTGTTTCTACGGCCTGTAGAAGGCCCACTGTTTCTACGGCCCGTAGGAGGCCTAGTGTCACTACAGTAAATATTAGCCCATGGTCATTGTGGCCTAGTTTTAAAAAATACTCCCTCCGTTCCGAATTACTTGTCTTAGATTTGTCTAGATACGGAGGTATCTAGCACTAAAATGAGTCTAGATACATCCGTATCTAGACAAATCCAAGACAAGTAATTCGGAACGGAGGGAGTAGGTTATTGCAGCCACTAGCAAACTGCGGAAAAAGAACTACAATGACTAGAAGCAAACAAATAAACAAGACAATAAGGAAATAAATAAGCAAGAAACTTACGCTAGGCTATCACGGCTATCACACATATTACATCCACTGGGCATCATAGTTCGCCACCAGTGCAAATAAACGCGCCGACAAAAGAATATACAAAATTGAGAGCACTTCAGAAGGCACTAGGCCTGGCCAGGTCGGGCCCCTCCAAACAGCTGAAGAAGCTGAGTAGACCTCAGTTGTGTCAACGATAGATGCATCAACACTAGATTTAAGGCATGATGGTGCGCATGGCAGTCCTCTGACATCTTCATTGCATCTTTGACTTCAAGTTGGAGTTGAGCTGAAGCAAGCCTTTCCGCTTTAAGTTGAGACTGAAGAAGTCGAACTGATTGAGGCAGTGACTGCACAGAGGTTGTCTCACACCTGCTGGTGAGTAGCTTCAACTCACTGTGTTCATCAAGACAGGACCTTGGGGTCATCTCGCTGTCCTCAAGATGGTTTGTCTTACTATCTTCCCTAAAGTTCTGCATGGCGTAAGAGATACGAGTCTGAAAGAGAAACAAGGAGACACGTAATAGGTTTCACAATTATAGAAGCAAATGAATGGATCTGTTCTGCATAAGGAACATGTTTTTACAACTACAATTTGAAACTCGTAGTTGATGCAAACATCCAATCAGATGTAAACAGCAAAGCAAACAACAGTGGAGGAAATGATGCCTATCCAAATCTATAACAGAACAAAGTTTCAAGGCTTGAGAAGGATGAACTTACATTACATGTTAACACGGGCTGGACAAAACCCTTCTCCATGTTGATGGAAGGATAATTCAATAAATTCCCCAAAGAAAATTCTTTATAAGTGTTGCTATTATTCTACATTTTGCAAAGAGTAAATATAGATCAAATAATATTGGAAGAAACAGAGGATAATGAAGCTCAGTTGCAGAGATACATAATCAAATAGCAATTAATTAAGTACAGCATTACAAGGCAAAAGGGAGAGAGGTACTGACAAGAGCAATGCAGAGCCCATTATTGTTTTGAGATCATATGATCCTTTGAGCAAGGAGATTCATCTGAAATTAGTTTTCATACAAGAGAGAAGGTAAGGCACAAGCAGAAATTTAGGAGTTCAAATTTTGAATAAATATCATAGAAGTACCTGACGCTGGGCTCCTAGCAGTTCTAATAGGGGTTTGGCCACTGGAGTAGGGGTAAAGTGTGGTACAGTTGGGCCTGTGTTTTCTGTGGCTGCTGATCTATCTAATTTAACAGGTATCACTACCTTTTCCAAATACCTAGTTTGTACTCCTTGACGACCTGCACTCACCCTCTTCCTTTTGTACACCTATTACGAAAGAACAACATTTGACTGGAAAAACATACTGTGACGACACATGGAATAGGTACAGAAAATGGATAGGTATGGCATATACTCATATATGATGCTTAAACTAAGCATATGGTGTAACATAGTAGAGTAATGCAAGAGGTCAGAAGCAAAATATGTGCGACCAATACAACTTTGCAAAGTTAGAGCAAGCACCTTGATGGGTGAATAAGATAGGCCATCCTCCATCATGCCAAGTTTGTTAGGCAGTGGATCATTCCGCAATATTCCTCTCGTGCGCCCATTCTCATATTCATTTTGATAATGTTCAATATCTGACATGCATGAAAACATAAAAACAAGTGAGATTTTCTTTGTAATGCAGAAGTGATTCTAATCCAATACTACCTCCCTATAAACCCCTTTGTGCTATATCTGCAATTCTTTTAAAAGATGTCATGCATGCTGTAATTTGTTGTGTGCATTAATATAATGTGGCCTACTACTCAAAATATGAGAGCTCCAGAAGTGATGACACTTCGCAGATGATACCTTCAACATATAGTAAAGAAGAACAAGTCGACCTGACCTGACAGATTCAAAATATACTAAGGGAGAACAACTCGACCTGACCAGTCGACCGCAAGAGAAGAGTATCATCTTAAAGAAGAGCAGAAGAGCAAGCAGATTGAAGATATTACAAGTCTTTTAATACAATGTCGGTTGGCCACCCATGATGAACCAGAGCGCACAGAGAAATACTATTCTTTCCGGTCTCTCCATATGTGGCTCACATGCATTTCGAAACTAAAGTAGAAACATTTAGCTAACCAATTAAACATCTCTTAGTTTTACTAATATCAGCAATAATATCAGATATGAATGTGTACAACTAAGCTTGTTTAGCTCGATGGGTGGAGCAGTGCTATTACGACACGAACCACGTAGGCTGATTGTGGTCATCATAAAATGGGGAAAACATAAGCATGATGAGTACAGTGTTGACCGTGGCAGTGGGATGGCAGATCTGAAGCTGCAAACTGCGCAAAGGGTAGTTAGCAACCAATGTTTACTTTGAAATAACAACTAAGATTTGGTATGGACAAGAAAGTATGGTCAACAAGTGACAAAGAAATGCAATTATGCTGTCTTTCTATATGTCGCGGCATGCATTTGGAAACTCAAGTGGGACCTTTAGCTAACCAATTAAATGTGTCGGTTAACTAATATCAATATCATATCAAAATCATATTTGAACAACTAAGCTTTCGAATTATGAGTGTTGTGTTGTTTAGCTTGAAGGGTGGAGTAATGCTAGTACGACAGAAAGCACCTACGCAGATCATAGTAGAGTAGATAAACGGGGAAAACCCTAAGCATCAAGAGAAAAATCAGGAAAGTGGAACTAGCTAGACCAGTGGGTGGCGCACATGCTTTTCGAAACGAATATAGGAACATTAGGTGACCAATTAAACGTTCTCTACTTTAGTGATATGAGCATCATATCAGATTCGTATTTCAACAAGTAAGCTTTGGGTTGAGGTCTTGAGGAGCAGTGCTAGCACCACACGAAGCACCTACGATGATGGTAGTGAATATAAAGGGGGGAAACCATAAAATTTACGAGTATAGTGCCCGTTCCATGGCAGATCTGAAGGTGCAAACCGGACAAAGCTACTTCGCAACCAATGTTTGGTTTCAACTAGCCACTACGATTTGGTACGGACAAGAAAAGTACAGTAAACAAATTACGATCTATTTTCCGGGTGAGATCAATAACTTAAGCACATATGGAAGAGTACCACCTCTCTTGCGACGCCGTGTAGGCCTATGCTGATACGTTGAGGGTGCTGCAGGTGCGATTGGTGTCGGCGGCGGGGAAGAAGACTTTAGACGGCAGACGGCCAGGTCGGGGGATATATCCTGTTGTCGTGGACGAAGCGGTCGTAGGAGCGGCAACGGCAAGGTGGACGACGGCGCCGATGAAGCGAGAGGAGGCGATGAAAGGATCCTGGTCCAGCGCCGTGGATGAGAGACGTCCATCTCTTGCAGTGGACGACGGGGTAGGGGTAGCGGCTCCGGCAAGGTGGAGGATGGGGTGGCGGACGGAGGAGGCTGTCCGCAGTGCGGAGGTTATAGCGCCGGCGATGGTGTATGAATGGGGAAATGGAGGGGAGGGGGATCTCAAACTTTGGGACGCGCTTCTCTGAAATGGGGGAAAGTTACGAACTTATCCCCCGTTTAAAATTTCAGACATCGCGTCGGTTGGGGATAGGACGGTAATCTCGTATCTCCCAAATATTTGTCGGTAACTATTTCGGGCGAGGAGAGGGTGTTTTGCCGCCCACGGTTGGCGCCCACGGTGTATGAACGGGACTGACAGGTAGGGCAGTTGTGTCACGTCTGATGGAAGTTACACATCTGCCCCTATTTAAAATATTAGCCTACATCGATTTCGGGCGAGGAGAGGGTGTTTTGCCGCCCACGGTTGGCGCCCACGGTGTATGAACAGGGCTGGCAGGTAGGGCGGTTGTGTCACGTCTGACGGAAGTTACACATCTGCCCCTATTTAAAATATAAGCCTACATCGATTTCAGATGAGGAGAGTTTGTTTTGCCGCCCACCGTGTATGAATGGGGAAACGGAGGAAGAGACACATGTCTTTCGGACGAGCTTGAATCAAATGTGTTTTGCCGCCCACGTTTGGCGCCCATCGTGTCTGAATGGGCTCAGAGGCCGTCGTGTCAAGTCTGATTGAAGTTACTAGTCTACCCCTATCGATAGCAGTGTAAATCCTGTCGATAAGGATGTCAAGTGTCAGGGGTAGACAGTAATTTCCATCTCGCAAACACTTGCTTCGAGAAGCCCACAAATTATAGTGGGTGTTTATCTGCTTCGTTCAAAACTTGGGAGAATTAGCATTCACGTTTGCCCTGGGACCTGGCAAACTAAATTCAAATCCAATTTGTATTCGATTATGAATATCCACAGATAATTATACGTTTTGTTATTTATTTCTTCAAAACCACAACAAAGATTTATTCCACCTTTATATATGATTACGATTTAGAAATTTCGTGATCTTCGAATTTAGTAGGTTGGATACACTCTGAGTCAAACAGTTATTTCATCCAATACTGCTCACACGACAAACAGTTCAGCTTATGCCAATCATACAAGTTCTGAGGATTACGTCGCCTAAAAAATTCGGATCATTACTACACATGGACAACATGGGGGGTCTTGCAACATAATCCATTCAAAGACATGACACAACATGCAAGTACAATACTCTAATGAAAATTTCAACTGGTATCTAAAGAAGAACCGGGATTATCTTGGGCTTCAGATAGCAGAAACAGCAGGACCTCCTCCGTCTTCAAATGCAACATTCTTACTTCCTCCAATTCTTGGGTTGCTTGCATAATGCGTGCCGCTAATTTCGTAATTTCCAGCCTCAAGATAAATATTACCTCATTCATGGCAGCCACACCATCTCTTTCTGCCTCTAGTAGAGCCTCAAGCACTATAATATCTGTGCTCAGACTGCTCTCCGGCGGTGTTGCCTCTAAACTGCTACCATCTGGTAACATGGATGGCGCACTGCTTCCACAAATACATTCTGGGATTGTACATTGTGTCCTAGTGTGAACGGCATCCTGAAAGGTTTCCACTGGACATTAGTAAGAGATAGTTATCGTATGATCCAGGCAGTAAGCTTACATGGTAAACGACGGACGAATTATTGCCGAGCATGGCAAACTATATTTAAATGGTTCGAAGCAGCATCTGCCGAAAAGAAATTAAAATGGTAAGATGAAACTAGGGATGTAAGTGGCAAATAAACGAAATCTGCCAGTCCCATCTAGTTAGTTTTTGCTACCTCCCTAGTTCATTTTCCTCAAAAAAAAACTCTTTTGAACTATCATACCACTAGTGGACTTTAATCGGGATTAAACCGGACCCAGTTGACATCCCTAGTTGAAAGGGAGTGTACAACCGCTATATTTAAGTTGCCAAGGCATCTAAGCAGTTGAAATAATCTGAGAAAGTACTTAACAGTGTGGCCTCATATAAACTACGAAGAAATTCTTGTGATGAAGTTGAGAGGAAAAGTTAAGGACTCAAATGAAATAGGCATGCATTTCTTTATGATAGTACAGCAGGCACTGCTGACATATTGGCCAACTCAGGTATAGCGTAACAACAAATAAGCATTCGACTCAAGCAATACAGCAAAGCAGGCAACTGAACTATTTGTAATTCGGTAGGATTACACATTGAGGGCACAAGCCAAGAAAGCACCCCATTCACATTACATCTCACATGTACTAAAACACACTGGCTTACCATATGTTGCTGTGAAGCCTAGCTGCTGTTGCAATGTTCTTTGAAGATATCGTCAGCATCCTGTGGTTGCAAATCTAGTTGTTGTAGTTTATTCTGCACCATCTATTTAGGTAAAATTAATTTTAATTGCATGCACTGGTCCGAATTGTTCATCAATGGTTCATCTAAACTAATGAAAGAAGGGTGTGTGCATACACGACAATACTCCCTCCGATTCTTTTTACTTTGCGTATAACTTTTTCTCAGTTTTCTCATATTAGTCCGCGCGTTGCCGATTCCTAGCGCTGGTTTCCTTTTGTGCCCCACCCCATCCGCCTCTGCCCTAATTAATTGGCAAATTAGTCCAAAAAAATTAAACCAGTGCCCTCCTTGGTATGCGGGTCAAGAGTTATGCGCAGAGTAAATAGAATCGGAGGGAGTATATCTACTTCCCTCTATTTTTATGCTTGTTCGAGGTGCCAGCCCCAAAAGAACAAATATTTTGCTTGATGGGGTTGGCAGCTCCATAATTAATAGAAGCATCAAATTAGTCATGCAACTTGGGAAGATCAAGAACACACAAACAAGTAATGAACAGAGGCTTGGAGTAGTGATGTAATAGCTAGCATCAGAAAATGTAGGGTAAAACGAACAAAAAGCAGCGGAACCACATGCTAGTTTGCTGATGTCTAATTAAGCATAGAGAACATTAAGCAGTCTGATGGAACCAACAGGTGGTATCAGAACAAAACTAAAGCATATTAACTATATGTGCACTGGTATGTAATTTAGCACATGTAACATGTTCACTGCCAGAATTATGGCCCTACAGGTGCAAGCAGAATAACGCGTCTCATGAAAAACTGAAGGATGCCCTGAAGAAATTCAACGGTGCGGTGCTTATGCTAGGAAAGTGAACGTAGGCGCTGGCCGTTGGATAATAGTACCTGATTCTCGGCAGCGTATGGGTATCGTTGTCATACTTGATAGCTAAGGATCATCGATGGTGCTCGTGTTGCGGTTGAGTTTGGGCCGGCTGTCGCCGTCGCTGAAGCGGCTCCGGTGCTACGGTTGCGGCGCCTATCGACATACAAGAAAGCTCATTTGTGGTAAGTGAACAGTTGCACGATAAAAAGAAAAACCGAAGGAGTACAAATCAAAATAACCTGATGAGGCTGCGGTGTCGGTAAAGCAGGGCCGGTGGAGTTGAATATGGCGTTCATGGAGCGGGTCCGGTGCAGTGGACGAAGGCTTCGGCGGGCGCGTTGTACAGTGCTTTCGGTGCGGCGGATTTTGCGGCGGACGAGGGCTTGTATGAAGGGCCAGCGAAGGGGCGGACGAGGGAGTCTGTGAAGGGCCTAAACTATGGTGGACCATGATGGCGGTCAAGGAGATCTAGAGCGGTGGACCATGATGGCGGTCAAGGAGATCTGGAGCGGTGGAGAAGCCAGTCGCTGAAGTGGCTCCGGTGAAGTGGTGAGTTGGCAGTTGGTGGTTCCAAGGTGCGGAAGGTAGATCCGGCGGGGTGTGAGGTCCACCACTGCGGCGGAGGACTAGATTCAGTGGCTTGCCGTGGTTGGGGGGGCAGGGGAAGGGGAGGGGCTCTGGGGAAGAATGTTGGGGGCAAAGAGGGGAAAACAATGGAGTTACCAAAGCAGCCCTTTTCCGTTCATGTGGGAGGGGTAAAACAGGAATATCGCAGGGCTAAACTTTCAGGCGCGTGATATTTCGATGTGAGCGGGAAGTTTGAAAGCTTTTGGCGCCTAAAATTATAAGTATTCTGCTCTCGTACGACCAACTATGATATCATGGCCGACAATTTGTTTGTTTTGCACGCAAAAAAATGTGCAAGTTTTGAAAATCAATGTCTCCAACTCGAAACTTAGATTGTCCATTCAATTCAAATATGGATCATTGAGCTACTACAAGCAAATAGCATCATATGGTCCAATTCAAATGAAATTCCAAATGTGTTTATCCTAAATATGATGACAAAAGCAAAATTGTGTATGTGTATGAATAAAGTGGATGATTATAAAGTTTGAACATGCCCGTATGTGTATATCTCTAGGTTTGATATATGAATTTGAAATCACGAAATCCCGGCTTAAAAAATGTACCTCCGTTTAAATGAATTACAAAAGCTAACGATGGAGTCGAATTCCAAAATTCCAATCTTAGGTTTGTAATTCTGGTACATCAAGGTATATCACGCATGTTCAAAAGTATCGTTATCTCAAAGTACAAACTGTGAAACAAATTGATCAACCATGAGTGCACAATATCTCAATTACGCTAAAGTCCCTCAAATATAGACACCTCACTCTTTATCTGAAGTCAACCCCCCCCACACCACACACACACACACACACAAAAGTCGTTCTCTCTCCCAAACACCAACACACGAGCACATTAACACCCCTCTCTCTTGTAAAGTACGGACCCCAACATAGGTCTCTATCACTTTGTCTCTTGGGCATGCACACATCTCTTCCCTCACTCTCTAGGTCTCCCGCTATCTCTCTTACCCAAGCACACACACTATGTAGAGTGTATATTTCCCATACACAGAAAACGTCGCCCCAAACGTCTATCTCCCTAGTTATGTGGTTCTCGCGCACTCACCTCACACACCACCCCTACTGCAAACAAGCACACTTTGTCTCCTTGTGCACCACTCTCCTCTTTCTATCTCTCCCACATGCGGACCCACCCCGGCTCCTTCCCTGTATACATATATGTCGTGACTCTTTGCATAGCTCCCTAATGTATAATCGTTCTCGATTTCGCACATTGTTCTCTACACCATCTATTCTAGCTCTCTCATGAAGTCACTATCACACACACGATGACTCGCTTCCCTTGCGTCTCCATTCATAGGCCAATTTTGGACAACATCAACATTGTCTCCCTATATATACGCCATTTATGGACACAAATGACCCCTCTCGCCCCCTCTCTTCCTCTCTCTCTCTCTCCATCGCTAGCTCTCTCTTTCTCTCGCTCTCACACCCCTCTCCCACACACAAACTCGATGTCTCTTCCAAATAGTCTGCTCCCCCCGCCCGCACCCGTGCTATCTCGCTACTACACATGTCACACCATTCCCCCTTCCCTTATACTAGGTTTACATCATCAGTGGTATCTCTACTCCACATACACTCTCTCCCTCTCACACACAAACGCGTGCACAAACACACACAGATACGCACAAACACCCATTTACCTGGATCCTCATCTCTCCTCATGTCTGCATGTGTATCTCACACACTCACTCTCTAATTATGTATGTGTCTCCATGTTACACAACACAAAGCCCCATGTAAATGTGTCTCTCTATCCTCCACACACATAGACACAAAGAATCTGTTATCATTGCCTCAGTCTCTAACATATCACACACGCACACGCACACACACACTCTCTCTCTCTTGCAAACACGCTCAACAAGGTTTTCCCCGTGAATAACTTACCGTCTATTCATGAACAGTCGTGGCAGTACGGCGAACACGAGACGTGAAAAAGAATAAATACACACGTGCTTACACCACCTAGTATGACTACTAGGACTAGAGCAAGCCAAAAGGCGCGCCTCCATCACCCCCTCCTTGTCGGCGACGGGAAAATCTTCGTTTTACACAGTCGAGAAGTCATTGTGCTAAGTCCCCACATGCCGAGGCGTTGAATAGAATGTAGATGCTAGTTTACGGAAGCAAGTATAGATAATACGTTTGTATCTCCATACTTATATTTCTTATCTTATAAAAAACCGAGTTGGTGATGATGGTACAGGTGCCATCTTGCAATATAGACCGTCCGATCTATATCTGATGGATGGAAATTAAACTAAAAGATACCCGCACCCCTCTCCACATTTGCAGACAAGGCCTTCCCTTGTTCATCCTTATCTCCAACAAACCTCATTGTTGAGCAATTAAGAAAGGAAGCCTCTGGAACAAACTGGCCTGCTGGCCGCTGCCGGCGTCGTCAATCCCCATGCCTCCGCTCAGTTCGACCACCAACCACCACCACACCCCACTCCTCTTCACCTTATCTCATATTTCTCGAGATATCATTAGTTTTTACACATGGGATTACTCTCGCAAGGGTCAATCACAACAAGTGTTTTATAAAAAAATGCATCTTGATGTTCCGTGCAATGCACGGATCTTGCTAGTACTCCTACACAAGACTAAGTTAGTGATGTTGGTGTGTCTGACATCCGTCGTTTCTGACCTTTAGATCTACATCTAATGATTGTGAGGTAAGTTGTTGCCTTTTCTCACCAACATCCCACTTGTATACCAATTTGCAGAAAAAACCCATAATTAGTATCTTAAAACCAACCACATCCCTCCCTGACCTCACCAAAACAGCCCAAGGAATATATTCTAATTGAAACATAATATATCTCTAGTGACATATGTATATCAAAATTAGAGTGTTTTGTACCAAGTTTGTCAATAAGTATTATTCTAATTATGATTCATTGCAACGGACATGAACATTGCTAGTATTTCCAACCATGCATTTCTTTTCCTAGTATTCCATACTTTCAAGTTTTCCATCAAGATATTAGTCACTCATGGTTGATATTTACTTTCAATCATGTACACATATGCACTATGTAACTAGCCTTGCTTATTGGCTTCCAAAGCTTAACTTTCACTCCTACTTACAATATGCAGAGTATTTAACAAAAAACTACCACTTTCAACCAGCCCTAGGAGGAATCTATTGTACAAAAAATAGCAAGAACATACCCAAAAATTCTTAATCCATGCCAAAAACTACCTAGTGCTCCTACCGATTAGGTTCGTTTAAACCCATTTATGACATGGTTGGCCCACATGTCCGTGCTGACGAGGCAGCTTAAACCAACACATTTTGTTTGACTGTTGACACGAGGGACCCACATCTGACCTTCTATCCTGTTATTCCCCCTCACATCATTATTTTTCCTCAACATTACTTCAAATAGTACTGATGCGTGTTCGTCGGTGGCGCCGGTGATGAGCGAGTTGGCCGCCGCTCTGCCGGACGGGCCGGACGACGCGCTGGCCTCCGCATGGGTTGGCAGGCTGGCCCGAGCGTGACTCACGAGCGAGCAAGCCGACGTGCTGCCTTCGCTCGAGCCAGATGGCTGGCCTTAGCGCGGCGCGCGCGAGCAAGCCACCGCGCTGCCTTGCCAATCTAGCTAGCAAACCTTGCAGACAAGCAGCTGGACGGACCTATCTTGGCTAGCTAGCGGCCGCGATCGCTGGACGGAGCTGGCATCCGGGCTGCCGCAATATGGGCTCTGCATCGCCGGTGGTTTTGACCTCGCCTTCTGCCGGCGGCGGTAGCTGCGTCATGGCCGAGGATGACTAGGTGGATGGGCCGGAGGTAGGAGGTCACTCAAGGATTTTTGTTGGTAAGAGCATGTACAATAGTTGATAAGGTAGTCTTATCTTAAGTCTGCCACGTATGCAAGTGGTAGTAGTTTCTTGGCATTTTAGTGGTTTCTTGCATTATTAGAGCAAGTACAATAGAGCTGAGTCAGCAGGCTATAAGAAATAAACTACTACTACATGTTGGCTATAAGATGGGCTGTAGATGACATGGCACTGACTTATAGCCAGCAGCTGGCTATACTATTAACCATGCTCTTAGGGGTTTCTTGTAAGGAACAATGTACATACTACTAGTGACAAAAGGCGATTCTAGGTTGCGTTGTACTCCAACGAGTACTACTAGTGGTCGCGGGAGTGTATACCTCGTTTTCTGGGTTCTATCCCGGCCGAACGCACGATGGCCTTTTTTTAAAAATAGTACTACTACACTTCGCTGCGAGCCAATATTTTACACGGGTAGTTTGAGTTTTGAAGTCAAACGGACGTGCGGCCCCACAATCTGGGTGCACTGGACAGCCTAGCCACGTGAACGGGTTTTCCTTCCCAGCATCCCGTGGCTCGCGTGCTCGCCCTAGCCGCACCTCGCTTGCAGCTTCCAGCTAGTAGCATATTTAAACTAGCGCCTCCCAATTAAGCCCGAGGAGCCGGAAAAGCCTGGCGGGGCATTGGGAACTGTGCAATATGGCTCTGTACATAAAGTGCTCTACTACTACTCTGTAGCTTGTGGCGTTGCATGCATGGACTTCACTCCATTATCGGCTCTACTATAAAAGAAATTCCTCTTGCCGTGTTTTTTTTGAAACGGAGGAAAAAGCTTTGCTTCATCTCATTCACAAAGAAGGAACTACTAACAAAGTTTGATGAGATCCATTACACCTCCACAAATGGAAGCGAAAAGCCCAGTCTCGTTGTATCAAATAACTCAAATGTTCTGCCCCTGCAGTAACCGTCGCTGATAAACAGGCTGCTAGTGTGTGCGTGAGAGGAGCGGCTGAGTAGGCCAGCTACGTGAGAGGAGCGGCTGAATAGAGCACCGAGAGTACCCACTAGGCCACTACGCAGGTGTACTTCCCCTGCATTGATAGTACAGCGATGGTTCTAGAGAACAGTAGTACCCTCCACTTCCAATTGTAACTCCTTGGCCATGAGATTCAAGAGTTCAAAACGGGTGCACTATACTAGACTAGACTAGAAGTACAGTACATCGCACTACTAGTTGAGAAAAGTAGTACTAGTACTGCTACAGTACGAGCACGTACTCCTCCGTCACATAATGTAAGACGTTTTTTGACACTAGTTGGCATGTACAAAAATGGCAAAAACATACCCAAAATTTCTTAATCCACGCCAAAAACTACTACCTAGTGCCAAAAATTTCTTACTAGTGCTATTATTTACAGTATAATGCAATCCGATAACGTTCCATAATCCCTTTCTTTCAAAAAAATCTCTTCTGGAGAGATGATTGCTATCTCCACGTGAGCTTCTCATAGGCCAATGCCACCGCATGCAGTCATGTGAGAGAGAGGGAGACATCCATGCAGCATGCAGAGAGAGGAGAACGTAGGCGGAGAGCCAATGGGCTGCATGGGGCATTTATAGCTGCTAATTCCTCCCATCCATGCGCCAAGGGTATTTCCGTCCAGAAAGAATGCAGCGAGCCCCTGCCTTGGCATCTGGGTCTGCTCTTATGCGCAGTGTAAAAAGAATCGGAGGGAGTACTAGTAGTAAATAATAGCCTCACCCCTTCGCTGAGGAACGATCTACAGTTGGAAGGGACGAGGCCCTGCGGTTACTACGCTCTTATCTCCTCCTCGCCAGTTCCCCTCCCCCCGAAGAGAGGGCAGTTCGTCGCTGCTCCCATGGATTCGCCAGGCGGTTCTCCTCCTCGTCGGGGCTGGGAGACCTTGGACGACGATCCTGTGGGAGAAATCGCACGCTGCTCCGACGTCCTCACCGGCGCAAGACTTGGTGCTTCCTGCACCAACTTTTTCAAGACGCTTCTTAAACAGGCCATGCTTGTTGGTCTTCCATGCATCCTCGAGGAGAAGGTTCTTCTATGGGACAATCCTTTGAACAGTCCACCGCTCCCTGGCCATGGTTGCACGTTGACTCCGCTAGAGTTGCCGATGTTGAGAGGTATTCAGATTTTGTCCGATGAGCAGGTCAGTAATGGAGTTTGATCATGTAGTACTTAGTCATTCCATTTCCATCCCATAATTTCTCCGCTGCCCACCGTCTTATATATAGGTCTGGGTCGGTGCCAACGAAGATTGGCTTGCATACCTCCGGCCGGATACCACCATCATTTTGCACAACATCCACAGCAGTGCGGCCGTTCCGGTAGACCCCTTCTCCACCATTGGGATCGGCCTTCCGGACTGGCTGGGCAAGAATACGTATGATGATGCCTACATGAGATTGAAGAAGATGGCAATTGCAGACCCGCCGACAAAGCGACGCGGCTACAACGATTACTATATCATCGTGGTGTTCGACATAAGGATTGCCATCAATGCAGGAGCCAGTAACGGCAGAGGCAGGCGCATGTTGGCGGCGGCAGATTTGTACCCCTACACGTTCGAAGACGTCGTGCACCATCTAGGCCGCATCTTCGCGGTGACAAGCCAGGGGACTTGTTTCATCTGGTTGACATCCTACGGTACAGGAGATTACAAACGGAATGCACAAACCATCATTTGCATCCCTAACGGTACTCCATTATTTTGCAGGGACTAGTCATCCCTCGATCAAAATAAGATCGCCGATCCTGGATGTGCATTTGCATCCGCGATTCGGTCTAACCTGGAACCTTGTAGCTGACTTTGGCATATTGGGATCAACTATCTTAGCAATCGTTACCCATGGTACCACTGATGTGCAACATGGTCACATAATCTACCACGATCGGACCGTCACCATCTACCCAGGTATTCCATTTTTTAACCCTCTTGCCTTCTCTTTCATTGTTGTACTAGTATTATACTTTGTAGTACTAGTAGGAGTACTTTTTACCTTGAAGAACGCGTATAGCTAGCTAGGCCCTTGAAGACTTGAACCCACTAGCTGCCACCATTTTTGTTTTTCCATGTCTTACTATCTCATCCATGTAGCCAAGAGTGGATATATATAATAAGCTGGTTATTTTACTTCCTCTATACCGGAGTAGTACTATTTGCTGCATAGTATTACTGACCGCCCCATTTGAGGACAACATTATTATGCATGGACCTTGACTATGTACGTCACCATGTGTCCAGATCTGGGATGCCGCGTGTACCAGATGAACGGCACCGAGTTCGACCCCCGTGATGCTACGTGGGTGCCGAGGAACACTCTTGGAGAGTACTCGCTTTTCATCGGGGACAGCTACCCCATTGTGAAGTGGATGCCACCTTCCGTGCATGACACGGAAGGCCTGCCGTTGATGAAGCATGGTTGTGTCTTCAGTGCGCACCTCCGGATGAATGACATGCTGGGACACGCTATCCCTGATTTATGCCGCTTCAGCTTGGATGAGTCTCCATCGTGTGGAACTGGACTAGAAAGTTGCGACAATGATTCCCATTGCCCACCGCTATGGATCGTGCCATCCATGAAGAACACCTGGGACTGGAACCTGGAGGAGGACATGTAGCCCATCTATAACGTGTAAGTGGAGTACGGTAATTGTGAACGGTAGCGCTGTGAATATATGTAGACTAGTCGTGCACAAATTTATCACATGAGTTGGAGATGAACTTGTGTGGCATACTGGCATTTGTCCTTTAGAATTTATTACAAGTAAATGTGTTATGTGTACGTGCAACTTGTGTGGTTGTTGCACGGGCTCCAACACGCTCTTTGAGAAGAAAAGGTGCACAGCTTCGGATATACGTGACATGGCAGCATCATACAGTAGCATCGTTCGCTATAGTTGTACTAGTACACTCCTACTAGGACGACAACTCCTATAAAACCTTGCGCTTGGCTCTTTGCCTCTTCGGGAGGTTCAACAGTTCATACTCATGTGAACCTTGCACTTGGCTCTTCGCCTCTTCAGAGGGCGCTGTAGTCAAAACCCTCTCCTCGTCCTGCGAACCACCGCGCGCGTGGGGGGGGGGGAAGAGGCGTAGTAAGCAAGCTTCTCCTCGTTCGGCGAGTTGACTAGACACATCAAAGCAGTACTAGTACTATTAGTAGTAGTAGTCCATACTGCGTCCTTTCCGATTAATATGGCTTAATTTGAAACGAGAAAAATACACTGGCGGTCAACGTATGTAACAGTACGCTCTTTACGGTCACTATATATAGTTTTGCGGCGATTATGCGATCACTAGCTCATCATAGAGCACCGTATTGCACCCTACTGACCGGCCACATAGTCGACTTGGCACTTTGTTGACTGGTTAAATTGTCACCTGGTTTCTGGGTCCCACCTGTCAGTTGGCAGAGCAAAGAAATCAGTTAAACAAAACTTTACGCAGGGCGACACGAGTCCAACCCTTGCGCGGGAACCGCCCTGGCTGTGTATGTGAGTGCATGCACGTGTCCTCCCTCGGTCTTCCAACAAAGAGTGTACTACATGATCTACATCTACACTTCCAATGCATTTAGCCTTTAATCTAAATCGATATTGATTGACTAATGCACCAACTTGTGCTGTATGTATAGGCTACATGTCTATCCTTAATTACAGCATGCAACGGCCTTCATTTAATCTTCTTATCTCAATGGTCGCATGCACACATAAGTCTGCTACTTTTGGGCGTTAATTATGCCCTGGTCAATGTGTAAATCTCTAAATGTACAGTCTTTCACGGACGTAGGGAGTAGGTTGAGCACTTGAGCGTGAGCGTGTGTGTTGCGTTGTGTGCTGTGTGCCGCATGGTGCGTGAGTGTTGCGTGCGTCCATGTGTACATGTGAGTGTTGCATGTTGCATGCATGCATGCATGCATGGGGCTTACTCCCTCCCATTGACATGTTCATATTTCAAGCTTCCTCTGTTCCCTCCATATGGTGATACTCCCTCTGTTCCCAAATAGTATGGAGTAAAAGCCTCCCTCTATTCCCAAATACGGAGCATTTGTCTTTCTACAGATTTCAGCAAGTGACTAGGTACGGAGCAAAATGAGTGAAGTGAGCGTAGAGGCATAGGGATACTGTAGAAAGGAAGTCCTCGCGATCCATTTATTCCCCATCTCGGTTAGAGAGAACTATTCAACTAGTCTCTTCTTCTTCCTCCTCTCTTCCCCATCGTCGGCCGCACACCATTTACCCTCGCTCACTGCTCGCCCGCCCGTGCCATCTTCCTTGGTAGCTCGCGCGTACCATATCCCCCCGCTCACTGCTCGGCCACACGAGGAGAAGCTTCTTCGCTCGCCCGCCCGAATCCACTTCCCCGCTGGCTCGCAGGCACCGAAAACCCTAATGGCAGAACCGACTGACATGTAGAGCCGCGATTGGAATTCCCTCCCCGATGTTCTCTTGGAGCAAATCTGTAGTCATATGGACCTACTCAGCACCGTCCATCTGGCCGCATGCTCGGTGTCTTTGTACCGTCTACTCGTCTACAACTGGCCGGCTCTTTTCAAGACACCCTGCTTGCTGATGCCCGATCCTCGCAGGTGGCCCAGGCACTGACTTGACGATCCTACGGAGGTTGTCGTGGTGCCCCTCGACATGCTACCACTACCCGTCCACCTGTCCTTCATGTGCGGCCACTGCAGGGCGGACATGAAGGCCAACTGGATCATCCTCATCCACCACACCGGTAGTCCGTGGCTCCTCGTGGATATCTACACCCAGCGAGAGATCACCCTTCCATCGTTGGATACCGCCGCCATCGAGCCTCGCGGCCCGCCGGACACTCCTGCCTACTACGCACGAGACACGTCAAGCTTTTGGCTCGACCTCTGTTTGCAGAAAGTTGTAATCTGTGAAGTGCCCACACCATCAAAAGACTACATGGATTACAAGCTCATTGCCTTGTTCAACAAGGGATTAGTCTATCTGGAATCCGGTCTCCATACATGGTTATGGCTCATCATCAATCTTGTTGAGGAAACATTTCTGTCTGATGCTATAGTGCACGATGGCATCGTTTACGCGGTCGACACATAGACTGGCTACCTATATTGGTGGAATCTATCGTCGTGTAATTGTTCTATCTCATCTCATCTTTACCTTATGAATACGACTGCCTGTTCATTTGTTACAAATTTAGAATGCACAGCATGTCTATAACCACATCATTGCTATATGTTCCTTTCATTTCCTAGATTTTTATGACCACACATGTTATTGTTAGAGTTGATATGAGAACAATTGGAATCTAATGATTGTTAGAATACATATTATGAGCATAACATCATGATTGCTATATGTTACTCTCGTTTACATGATTTTTATAACAACACATGTTATTGCTTAGAGTTGATATGAGAGCAGTAGTAGTAAGTTCTATGGTAGAATATGAGTAGGCGCTGTCATAGCTGTTTTCCTCTCATTGTTACATGATGTTTGAACCATGACATATTGCTAGAATATGAAAGCCATTGGCTTATTTTTTTAACTTGGGGTATGATTATGACCACGGCATTGCAATTCTCTGTCTATGATATGTGTCACAGTTATAATAATCTTAATTCCACACATACTCTGAACATGATTGTTTATTTTTGTCCTTTTGGTCTCCAATTTGAATTGTTGCAGCAGACGCAAATGCGCTGGCCTTCATGATTCCAGGACCTGGAATCATACTAGCCGATGGGTGGTGGTTTATCGCTCGTTCAGCTGACGGCGGTAATTTGATGCTCATTCGCACGTACCAAATTGACCAAACCATTACATCAAACCACATGCAGTACAACGCTTGGGGCGTTCGTGACATTGATGGCTATGGCTGCTTCGTGTTCGAGAAAGATCCCAACTCCGTTGGGCCAGGCGTATTCAACTAGAGGCGGGTTCACAGCCTCGGCAACCACTCCTTGTTCCTCGGGCTCAATTATCCGATCATCCAACCAATCATCGATCATATCACCAGCGATGATTACTGTGCTATGCAACTTCCTTTTGCGAGGGGGGCTGTGTTTACACATCATACCATGGGTTTCATGAATCACCATATCCAGAGATTCGTCGACATAGCTTGTTGCCAGATAATCTTCAGTGTGTGAAAGGCATCAAGCTTCCATGCGATGGATGGCTTTTGCAAACCTGACATGCGGCGATGTGGTTCATGCCAACAGCAAATATGCACAACTTGATTCGTGCTGATATCTAGACTGAGCCATGTATTCTGCTGCTGTAGCACGACCCTCTTTTGTTGGATATTATGTATTGTTGTTAGTTTGAAGCACTCCTCTGGTTTGAAGGATAGATACCTTCCTAGGATCAAGTGCATCCTAACTCACCTGCTTAGGATGTACTGATAATGATGATGGAGATGCTGTGCAGAAGCCATATATATATATATATACACACATAAACACTATTCTGATCACGGGATCAGAATAATATTCTGATCACAACATGAACTTCCCGAGTAACGCGCCTGACCTTCCTCGAGTACTAGGTTAAACTTCAGCTAAAAGGTGTCCAAATGGGGCTTGCGATATAACATTGGAAAGCTATGGACATCAGTATCATGACCCAAGTTAAATTTTTTGCAAAATGTAAGCGATTTAAGAGCAATTTTGAAAACCGTTTTTTCTTCATACAAAAAACGTGAAACGTATTTTCGATTGCATTTTAAACCGATTATCGGAATGAGGCAAATAATATGGCGTTGGAATGTTGCTGAAAAACCGCTCCTTCCACAGGTTGAAAGTTTTGTCTAATTCCCTACGGTTAAAGAGTAATTCAGAAAATCGTAGAATTTTGCAAATAGAAGACCTGAGTTTGTATTTTCGATGCCATTTCTAAACGGCTAATCCAATCGAGGCAAATAATATGGCGTTGGAAAGCTTATGAAAATGCGCTACTTTTTCATGTTAAAAGTTTTTTTCTAGTTTTGAACGGTTTAAAAGTAAATTAGAAAATGGTACAAGTTCCACTGAGTTTGTATTTTCGAGCTAATTTTCGAACCTTACGTCCAAATGCAGCAAATGATATGGCGTTGGAAAGCTTGAAGAAATGCGAAACTTTTTTGTATATATTGTTTCTCCTAATTCATTACGATTTTATGTCAGTTTTGAAAATGGCTAAAAACGTATTTTTGCCGTAATTTCTATAAACTTTATTAGAATGGGGCAAATAAAATACCGCTGAAAAGCTACGAAAAATTCGAAAGATTTTCATGTTGATGGTTTTCTCTGATTCCTAGCCATTTTCAAGTAATTGCAAAAATGGCGAGATCGTTCATTCTGCCTTTATCGCAAAACTCATTCTTAGAAAATGCACCACATGAAGAACCTGAACTTCTCGGCACGTGTACCTGAACTTCACTCTGTTTTTTTCACGTGCTTTTCTTGCTCGTAGCTCTTCATCCACCGCTCATAGCTCTCCATCCACTCACCGAAATTCAGCAAGTGATATACCGATGGAAAGCTGCTGTAAACACGCAACTTTCCCGTGTTGATCAATTTTTCATACTCGCGAAGGTTTTAAAAGTTTTTCATCTGAAATTCATTCAGTGTAGTAGTTGAACTTCCTGTTGTTTTCACGTGGAACTTCTGTGACGTATTTTTCATTTGTAATTTTCTCATCCATTCGTCAAGTGTTACACAAATGGTATTTCTTTTGTATAAACCTCTCTCACAATATTTTTTTAACTTTCTCCGATGGAGTACTTGAACTTATATCAACAAACTTTTAGTCTTTGCTTTTTTGTTTCTTTTTAATACAAAATGCACACCGTGTAGTACGTGAACTTCTGGCAATTATCAATCTGAACTTCTCTCGGTTAAGTGAAAACCTCAAATTTTTTATATACATTGAACTACTCCGTTATTTATAAACATTTTGAACTGCTCGTTTTTTTAATTTGAACTTCTTGGTCCTGTAATAAATATTGAACTTCTTCGTTATTTAAATTTGAACCTCTAGTTTTTTTTAGAAACAAGGCAAATCCATTTTCTTTATAAATTTTGAGCTGCTCTATTTTTTAAAATCAGCCTTCTTCGGTTATTCTTTAGTTACGAGGAAAGTTCTAATAAATACAAATATCGAACCGCTTCGTTATTTAAAATTTGAACTTGTAGTTATTTTGTTTGAACTTCTAGGGGTCTTGCTAGAAATGGAGACATATGTTTTATATTAAAAAATTGAACTGCTACATTATTTCGATTTGACCTTCTGGGTTTTATTTTTAAAAACAAAAAAATCATTTTTATAAATATTAAACCATTTTGTTATTTTAACTTAACTTCTTGGTTCTTTTAGTTTGAGCTTCTAGTTTTTTAAAAACGGGGAAATTTTGTTCTTAAACTTTTTTAGTTGTTCCTTTATTTTAATTTGAATGTGTTCATTTTATTCTTTAGTAACGAGAAAAAAATCTAACTTTTTAAGAACTTCGAACTTCTCCGTTATTTTAATTTGACCTTCTAGGTTTTTTATTACCGAACTTCCGAACAGGGTGGGCTTATTATTTAGGCCATTGTATTAGTTTTGTTTTTTTTGGTTAACATTCCGCTAACTATTTTATAACTTGTATTTTTTAGAGATGATTTCTAAAAAAACCCTATGATAGACCTACTCGGAGCACACATACTTGCCGCAGACACATGGGGGGCACCCACATGAATAGCACACATTCAAGACGCACACACCCAAGACTCATGCTTTGCCGAAGGGCGGCATGAACTTATTTGGATCTTCTAGTTGAACTTCAAGGTTTTTATTACTTCTTTTTGTTGTTACCTTTCTAGTTTTTCGTATATGATTTTCTCGTCTACTATATGCACTCATTTTCGTGATATTAAAAATAACATGCATGCTAGGGAGGGTCGAATTTTGCCAACTATGATGTAGACGAACCTTGTCCAGCGTAATAGTTGGACTTCAGTTAACTCCAGATTACCTCTCCAACAGCATTACGGATGCTCAATTAAATTTATCGCTCGCACCAGGCATTCGTTGCAGATCACAAGCACATGCAGACACTCATTTTGATTGAGTTGTGGTGTGAACAGGAGCATCTTGTGTGGTGGATAGCTCTTCACTATGGGAAAGTTAGGAAGAAGATAACATTTTCATACAATTTTCACATGGGAAAATTAGGAAGAAGATGACACAATAGTCCAATTCAGTTCAGAAAACTAAAGATCAAAATTAAAGGCAAGGAGCATCTGAACATGCAACACTCTTTTTTTTGTTGAAGCATGTATTGATGTAAATGTGCAGCTTCAAATAACAACTACAGTTAGCAAACATGCAACACTCTTTTTCTTGACTGAATTCATCTTCTAGCTAGCATCACACATACTTGTTTTGCAGGAGTTCAGAGAGGGAGAGCTGAGCATGTATCACCATAGTGAAGAACAAGGAAGTTTAGAGAAAATCCGAGCAGCCGTTCTCCTCTGTTTTCAGTAGAAGGAACACCGAAAATAACACAAACTGTTGGGCAGGGCCTCAATCGGGATAGCTACTGTGGCGGCGGGTGGGGGTTGCCAGGGGGACTCGCACTTGAGGAAGCAGGTGTAGGTGCATCCATGGCGGAGCGCGGGACTATGGGTTGGTGGTTCACCGGATGTTTGCGCTAGGATGCAAGGCGACGGGGTGAGTGCTGACGGGAAGGAAGATGTGGCCAGCGACGCGTCCTTGCTGGGGGCGCATCACGAAGGCGGGTGCTACCGGGGAAGGGAGGTGGAGGCGGCGGGGCATGCTGGCTAAGAGGACGTGTCGTGGCTGCGCGCCTGGCCGGAGAAGGAAGGTGCGCGATGGCGCGGCGGCGGCCGGATCCATGGGCGATGGCGCCGGCGGCAACCGAATCCGTGGGTGATGGCGAGCAGGCGGCCGGATCCGTGGGCGATGGCGGGGCGGCGGCTGGATCCTGGGCGGTGGCGCGCGG
Source organism: Triticum urartu (assembly GCF_003073215.2). Lineage (NCBI taxonomy): Eukaryota > Viridiplantae > Streptophyta > Magnoliopsida > Poales > Poaceae > Triticum > Triticum urartu. The sequence continues at coordinate 220,283,429 of NC_053027.1, read as the reverse complement.
GGGTGGAATGCGCTGCGGCACGGTGACGCAAGTGGTGCCTGGATCGGGAGGATCCGAGAGAAAGTTCAGGGTGGCGGCCGACTGGGGTTCAGCGGGTTGCAGGCGGCTGTGCGGGTGGGAGCAGGCCGGCGCCGGCGGGGGTGGGTTGCGGGGTCAGGCGCCGCCACGCTGAGATTGGGTGGAGGCGGGGGTTCGATACACTGCGGGGGGGGGGGGGGGGGGATATGTTTTTTCCTATTTTTAGATCGCACAGGTTCGGGAGCATGGCGTCGCGCCTATATAGGGCCGATTGTGATCCAAATAACTATTCTGATCCCAGGATCAGAATGGTGCTACTCTATATATATATATATATATATATATATATATACATAAACACTATTCTGATCACGGGATCAGAATAATATTCTGATCACAACATGAACTTCCCGAGTAACGCGCCTGACCTTCCCCGAGTACTAGGTTGAACTTCAGCTAAAAGGTGTCCAAATGGGGCTTGCGATATACCGTTGGATAGCTATGGACATCAGTATCATGACCCAAGTTAAATTTTTGGCAAAATGTAAGCGGTTTAAGAGCAGTTTTGAAAACCGTTTTTTCTTCATATAAAAAACGTGAATCGTATTTTCGATCGCATTTTTAAACCGTTTATCGGAATGAGGCAAATAAAATTGCGTTGGAAAGCTGCTGCAAAACCGCTCCTTCCACATGTTGAAAGTTTTCTCTAATTCCCTACGGTTAAAGAGTAATTCAGAAAATCATAAAATTTCGCAAACCGAACACCCGAGTTCGTATTTTTGATGCCATTTCTAAACGACTAATCCAATTGAGGCAAATAATATGGCGTTGGAAAGCTTATGAAAATGCGCTACTTTTTTGTGTTAAAAGTTGTTTCTGATTTTGAATGGTTTAAAAGTAATTTAGAAAATGGTACAAGTTCCACCGAGTTCGTATTTTCGAGCTAATGTTTTAACCGTACGTCCAAATGCAGCAAATGATATGGCGTTGGAAAGCTTGAAGAAATGCGAAACTTTTTTGTATATATTGTTTCTCCTAATTCATTACGGTTTTATGTCAGTTTTGAAAATGGTTAAAATGTATTTTTGCCGTAATTTCTACAAACTTTATCGGAATGGGGCAAATAATATACCGATGAAAAGCTACTGAAAATGCGAAACTTTTTCAATTTGATGGTTTCTCTGAATCCTGACCGTTTTCAAGTAATTTCGAAAATGGCGAGATCATTCGTTCTGCCTTTATCGCGAAACAGATTCTTCGAAAATGCACCGCGTGAAGAACCTGAACTTCTCAGCATGTCTACTTGAACTTCACTCTGTTTTTCACGTGTTTTTTTTGCTCGTAGCTCTGCGTCCACTGCTCGTAGCTCTCCATCCGCTCACCGGAATTGAGCAAGTGATATACCAGTGGAAAACTACTGTAAACATGCAACTTTCCCGTGTTGCTCATTTTTTTCATACTCGCGACGATTTTAAAAGTTTTTCATCTGATATTCATTTAGTGTAGTAGGTGAACTTCCTGTTGTTTTTACGTTGAACTTCTGTGACGTATTTTTTATTTGTAATTTTCACATCCATTCGTCAAGTTTTACACAAATGGTATTTCTTTTGTATAAACCTCTCTCACAATATTTTTTAAAATTTCTCCGACGGAGGACTTGCACTTATATCAACAAACTTTTAGTCTTTGCTTTTTTTATTCTTTTTAATACAAAATGCACACCGTGTAGTACGTGAACTTCTGGCAGTTATCAATCTGATCTTCTCTCGGATACATGAAAATATATGAGTTTTTTTATGAATTTTAATCTGATTTTCTTAATCCTTTTTTATGAAATTTTGAAGCGCTCTATTTTTAATAGTTGAACTTCTTGTATCCATTGTTTAATAACGAGGAAAATCTGAGTTTTCCATAATCATTGTACTTCTCCATCTTTTTAATATGGACTTCCTGGTTTTATTTCTTAATCTTTTTATGAAATTTTGAAGCGCTCTATTTTTAAAAGTTGAACTTATTGTTATTTTATTTTTGAACTTCTTGTTTCTATTATTAAATAACAAGGAAAATTTGAGTTTTCTATAATCATCGAACTTATCTATCATTTTAATATGGACTTCCTAGTTTTGTTTCTTAATCTTTTTTATGAAATTTGAACTTCACGGTTGATTCTTCAATACCATGGGATATTTGAGTATTTTAATAATGGTAAAATCTTAGTTTCTAATTAAACATCAAACCACTTTGTTATTTTTGTTTGAACTTCTAGTTTTTTTAGAAATGGAGAAAATCTATTTTTAAACTTTTTTTAGTTGGTCTTTTTTTTAATTTGAACTTCTTCGTTTTATACTTTAGTAACGCGAAAATCTGAGTTTTTCATAATCTTTGGACTTCTCTTTTATTTTAGTTTGAACTTCTTAGTCTTATTCTTAAAAAAATATGTTTTTAAATAAGCTTTAATTTTTTTTAAAATTATCCTTCATACTTTTATTTTTCCATGAAACGGAAAGAGTTTGAGTTTTTCTATATCCATCGAATTTCTCCTTTTTTTAATTTGAACTTCTTCATTTTATTTTTTAGTAACAAGGAAAATCTGAGTTTTGTCATAAATATGAAACTTCTCTATTTTTGTTATTTGTACTTCTTGATTTATTTCTTTCAGTAAAGACAATATCATAGTTTTGTAATAAATATTGAATTTTCCATTATTTCAATTTCAACTTCCAGTGTTTTTTTAATTTTAGAAACAATGAAAGTCATTTTTTATGATTTTTGAACTTCTCTATTTTTAAAATTTGAACTTCTTAGTTCTTTTTGAAAATGCGTAAACTGCATTCCCCCTTTCATTAATTTTTCATTTTGCAATCGATAACAAAGAGAACATTCTTTTGCGTTCTTTTAGAAGTGGTTTTTCTAGACTTAAATTTTGTTTTGTGCTCTTGTCAAATTTGTTTGTCACTTGAAGTTCTAAAAAATCGCAACTCTTAGATGTTTTACCTTGCATGTTTAATTTTTATTTGAGCTTGCTGAGATAACACACTCGACCTTCTCGAACACAACATTTTGACCTTCGCAAAAACATAAATTAGAGCCAAAATTTATGTTTTTAATATGCACTAAACTACTCTGTTTTTTAAAATTGAACTTCTCATTTTAATCTTTAGTATCGGGGGAAATCTAAGATTTTTATAAACATCAAACAACTTTATTTTTTTAATTAGTACTTCTTGGTGTTATTCATTAGTAAAGGGAAAAGTCCTAGTTATGTAATAAACATTGAACCACTCACTTCTTTAAATTTGAACTTCCAGATCTTAAAAAAATGGGGCAAATCCATGTTTACAAACTTTTTAAGCCACTCATTTTTTTAATTTGACCTTCTTGGTTTTGGAATAAACATTTTGAACTTCTATGTTATTTAAATTTGGACTTCTCCAATTGTTTAGTAAAATGTAGAAACGCCATTTTTTATAAACTTTTCAAAATGCTCCATTTTTAATTTTCGAAATTCTTGCTTTATTCTATAGTAACGGGGAAAATCACACGTTTGTAATATACATTGGACCGCCCTATTATTCAAATTTGAACTTCAAGGATTTTTTTAGAAATTTTTGAACTTATGAGACACACATACTTCCTGTGTTGAACTTCAAGTGTAACACAAATTCTAGAGTGAGCGTCATGATGGAGCTCTATTGGTTGTTGTGGCATGTCCCTGGGAGTGCCGTGGGGAGCACACATGGGATTTTCTTTGAACTTCATGTACAACTAGTACTCTTCTTGCATCACACACATACTTTCACTGATATCTTCTTTTCTGGTTCAACTAATATTTGTATTACATGGTTCTCCTTTTTTTTGTATCACACTCTACTATCATTTTGACCTTCAGTCGTTTTTGTATCTGACCTGCCAAACATTCTTTTTTGTGGGAACTCTTCCTTTGGGGGGAACTCATCCAAATACATTTTTAAAAAAATCAAAGCAAATCCCCTATTGCACATAGTAGCAGCATCATGCACAATATCCATAGCTGCATCAGCAACTGTACCCATAGGCTGTGTTGCTGCATCCAAAGCCAGCTACATCACCAAACCCATCCAAAAAATACAGGGGTTGCATCATGGGCACAAGAAGAGAACGACATGCTCAGTAACTTGCAAAATGACCATTTGTAGGAAATTGTTGAGATTCAAGATAGTACCGATGGAGTATAACAACAAAGAAATCATTTACTATAGGGCATCATCTGCTTTTAAACGCCCTTGTCAAGTAGGGCGAACTGCAGTAGTCGCTCTAGATGAAATTAGCATACAGCAGGATTTGTTCAACACCGACCCCTCTATCATTGCGCCTCTCTTGAGGACAGGGGAATGAGGTGAGGGGAGAGAGAAGCATGGGTAGGCGGTGAACCCTCTCCACCGTGCTGCAGCAACGCAAAAACTTCGATGGGTCAGCAATAGCGCATGAGCTGGCATGTGACTCAAGAAGACCAGATGCGGCCACAGGGGGGAGAGAATGCAATGGGCAACAAGGTGTCGGGCGTAAGGGGTAGGAGGTACCCTGCAGCGGTGTGTGGGCCACGAGCTCGTCACCGGATCCAAGGCACTTCGTCGATGGAGGAGCACCACCGGGAGGAGGCTGAGGTGGCAGGGCCCGATGGAGGCGCGCGGTGGCCAGGCGCCGCCCCAAATCTTGTCTCCACCAGGCGACGCGGGGTGGAGACATGCGGCAGCCGCAGCGTGGAGGGACGGCGGGATCTGGCGGGGCACGTGGGGTTCCGGGGAGGGCACGCGACGACAGGAGAATTCGAGGAGGCGCACGGCAACGGGATGATCCGGGGAGGGCGCGCGACCGAGGACTGCGTGGGGGATCTCCTGCAGCGCGGGGGGTCCGGCGGCGCGGGGCCCGTGGATCGTGTGGGACGATGGTGGCGGGGAAACTCGACTGAGGTGGTCTGGGAGAACACGCGGCGGCAGAGGTTTCCGGCGACATTGCCCGGCGTTGCGGGGGACTGGGGCGCAGCGGGGGTCGAGGATCGGGGGATTAGGAGGGAGCTGGTGGATAGAGAAGTTCAGAGAAGCTGGTGGGATTGGGGGATTGGGAGGGAGCTGGTGCGATCGGTTTTTTTCCTTTTGTCACCATCGGTTAAGGAGTTCCGGAACAACTGATCGCCTCTATATAGGGCTGATTGTGCTACTCTATATATATCAGTTAGGCTTCAAGGATTGGCCCATGCTGCCGGCTGGCGTCAAGTTCGACCCCACGGATCAGGAGCTGATCGAGCACCTTGAGGCCAAAGTGAGTGCTGACAGCGCGAGATTTCAGTCTCTCATCGATTTGTTCATATCAACCATCGACAGCGAGGACGGCATATGTTACACCCAACCCGAGAAACTTCCAGGTAAGACACCGATCGGCCGTCTACTTGCACAAACATATTCCTTTGTTTATAGCTCTATTTTTCTTTTTAGACACAGACCTGGTGAAGCAATTACAATTTGACATTTAATAAAAAGTGAAACAAGTGACTGCAACATGCCAAAGATGTTATGAAAATGCCAACTAGGTACACTAAAACCTGTATTCCACAATACTGCAGGTATCACAGAGTGGCCTAAGGAAGCATTTCTTCCAGCGCAACTCCAGGGCGTTCAAAAGGGGCGCGTGGACGCGTCGCAAGATACAGTCGGAGTGCGACATGCACGCGATGTGGCACAAGACCGGCAATACCTTGCCGGTGATGGTCAACGGCCACCAGATGGGCAGCAAAAAAGGTTCTGGTGCTGCACACCAACAAGAACTTCGACCAGCAGAGGACCAACTAGGTGATGCACCAATACCACCTCGGGGACCTGGAGCAAGAGAAGGAGCGGGAGCTGGTCCTCTGCAAGATTTTCTACCAGACGAACACTAGGGCCAGGAGTAAAAAGATTATAAGTTAGTTTGGTATTGGTAGTTGTACTACCTTGTCGTCCCCGAGTTGGTATTGTTGTTAACGATCTTTTGGTATGAACTTGCATTTGCTTCCAACCATCATGCCGAGGGTCGACATGGATATAAAGCTGAATCATTTGTTTCGAAACGAATTTTCAGGCACCTGATTTTTATTTCATTGGTAGCATAAGCACCCGCCGTTCGAATTCCCAGTTCTCCAATTTTTTCGAAACAAGTTCATGCACTTATTATCACGATAAAAAAACAATATCCGTGATGCATCCCAGTTATCAGTCTGTACTTGCAGAATTCTCTCATTTATTGAGCGCGTATATTGTTTTTTCAGGTCGAGCAAGTTTCAAATGGGCTGTAGATTGCCCAGGGTTGTTTTGTTTTTAACAGGCCCAGCCCATGACGACAACGGGGCACAATGATCCAGCAGGTATCTATTGGCCTCTGGCCCGCCAGCGTTAGTTATATTTTGTCTTACAACATCCGCATGCTGTTTTTTTACTGAATCAAACACACAGCCCAGTTCTATTTTCCTCTTGAAACGCATGTCCTACATCCGCTTTCTAATCTCTACCTATAGTTTTACTAGTTCATATACACGTATCATTATATTGAAAACACATAAAATTCCCTTTTCATATTTACATCCTTATTTTTGTTGTTTTTTCCCACCCAGCGCTGATTTTTTTTACCACTGGTTTTCCCTTAAACCAACTAAATTGTCCCACGTCTTATTTTCTTACAAAAACAAAACAATTTTTTTGGCAAATCAATAAGTTCTTAAAAAAATGTTTATCATTTCGGGATTACATCCTTTCGGACTCCACCGAGATATGCAAAATAAGGTTGGACTTTTTGACCGTGGTCCTGGGCAGAAAATGGGCTGTAATAAATTACTTAAGAACTAGCAAATGGGCTGCAAATTATAAAAAAATAGCAAATGGGCTTTATGTTGTCTGCCACAGATTTGGAGGCTAACTTGTGGGCCTACTAAGTTCATGCGTACACAAGGTTTCTCAAAAAAGAAACTTAGTCAACAATCCACTCTACCAGCGTCAGACCGTTAGATGTCAATCTAACGGCAATCGTGCTTCTTTAGTCTCTGATCTTCCTGCCCCACCCGCCCAAACCAGCGCCGTCGGAACCGCCTGCTCCCGCCTCCCGTGGCCGGCAGTGCTGCCGGGAAGGCCTCACGGCCCCATGATACTCGCATCCCTGGCGTATCTATCCCTCTACTCACCCACACCTCCTGTTATTTTCCGATGACGGCAGCCGAACCAGTCAAGCCTCGTACTCTCCACCGCATGGGCAGCCACTGCCGTGTCTTCCCCGGCTCCGTGTCATTCCCTTCGTAGGCCTCGCCGTCGTCCACCGCCCTGGTGCCCTCGGCGCGGCATGGTCAACGATGTCCATCCAACGCCCGTAGTGCTTCTTCAACCTCTGGTCTTCTTGCCCCAGCCGCCCAAAGCAGCGCCGGTCGTGCCGCATGCTCCTGCCTCCCGTGGCCGGCTGGGCTGCCGCGGAGGCCTCACCGTCCCCATACTACTCCCACCATTGGCCAGGCCATCCCTCCGATCACCCACTCCCCCTATTATTCTGCGGTGACGGCAGCCTCACACTGCAGCCGAACCAGTGAACCCTCGTACCCCTCTCCGCGTGGGCATCCGCTGCCGCGTCTTCCCCGGCTCCGCATCGTCCCCTTCCAAGGCCTCGCCGTCATCCACCGCCATGGCGCTCTCGGCGCGGCGTGGTTAATGTGGCCAATGACCGACTTCCATCGGAAGAGTACTGTACATGGAGAGGCTGACAGCTGGGTCCACGGCAGCCGGAAGGAAGTGCCTCCTTATTACGCGCAAAATAATTATTCCTCCACCTGACAGCAGGGACCCACCAGACGGGCCACCAGTATTTCACGGAAAAAACGTTTCCCCCCTGACTGCTAGGACCCACCGGATGGGCCACCGTATTTCGTGAAAAAATGTTTGCCCCTGACTGCTAGGACCCACCAGACGGACCACCGTATTTCACGAAAAAACTCCCCCCCCCCCGCTGTCAGCTCGGACCCACCGGACGTGCCTCCTTATTACGCACAGAAAAATGAATACTCCCCCTGCTAGCTGGGACCCACCATGGTGGGAGGCTGACTTGTGGGCCTACTAAGTTGACGAGGATGGAGGGCTTTGTCAACTTAGTCAATATGAACGATTCTAGCTCCAGTGACCGTACGATGTCCATCCAACGGCCGTAGTGCTTCTTCAAGCTCTGGTCTTCTTTCTCTAGCCGCCCAAAGCTGCGCCGGTCGTGCCGCGTGCTCCTGCCTCTCGTGGCTAGCTGTGATGCCGCGGAGGCCTCACCGCCCCCTACTACTCCCACCGCTGGCCCATGCTATCCCTCTACTCACCCACACCCCCTGTTATTCTGCGGCGACGGCAGCCTCACGCCGCAGCCAAACCAGTGAACCCTCGTACTCGTCTCTGCGTGGGCATCCACTGTCGCGTCTTCCCCGGCTCCGCGTCATCCCCTTCCTAGGCCTCGCCGTTGTCCACCGCCTTGGTGCTCTCGGCACGGCGTGGTCAATGTGGTCAACGACCGACTTCCATCGGAAGAGTACTGTACGTGGAGAGGCTGGCAGCTGGGTCCACGGCCACAGCCCAGTTTTTTGTGATTTTCCAAGTAAGTCGCTTTGTCAGGCCTGTTGGGCTGCAAATCTTTCAAGACGAGGTGAGCTTCATTCGGCTGGCCGAGAAAATGGCCCATCAGTAATGAGAAATGGGTTGTACATTTTTAAAACACATCAAACCGGCAATTAGTTTAAAAGATCTTTTTTTCATTTCGAGATTTTAAATTACATTAATTTTTATGCGTGGAGAATTTGTTAGATTTTATATTGATATACATTTATTTTTAAAATCAGTTTGAATGTGAGTCGAAATTTCGGGATTAAAAATAGTCCGGACCGCACCAAAATATGCAAAATTTCGTTAATTTTTTAACCGTGGCCTCAATATGGGCTATAATGCCAACAAAAAGAATATGGGCTCCAAAAAAACCTTAAGAATTAGCAAATGTGCTGTAAATTATTAGAAATAATGGCAGATGGGCAGTATGCTGTTTTCCACAGATTTGAGGCTTTCCTAAAAAAGGTTGACGGACAAGCAATGACTGTTGGATGTCCATCCAACGGCCGTCGTGCTTATTCAATCTCTGCTCTTCCTACTCCAGCTGCTCAAACAAGCACCGGCGGGGCTGCCTGCTCCCTCCTCGCCGCGGCCGGCTGTGCTGCCGCACCGGCCTCACTGCCCCACCATACTCCCATCGCTGGCCTAGCCATCCCTCTACTCACCCACACCTGATGTTATTCTCCGGCGATGGCAGACGAACCAGTAAACCCTTGTACAGTCATACTCCCCTCCGCGTGGGAAACAACTGCCGTGTCTTCCCTGCCTCCGTGTCGTTCCCTTCCTAGGCCTCGCTGTCGTCCACCGCCCTGGTGCTCTTGGCGCGGCCTACTCAACGTGGTCAACGACCGACATGCATCTGAAGTGGACTGTATGTGGAGAGGCCGACAATTGGGTCCACGGCCGCACGCAAGGAAATGCCTACTTATTACGTGCAAAATAATGATTCCTCCAGCTGACATCAGGGACCCACCGAAAGGGCCTCTGTATTTCGCGAAAAAAACATTACCGCCCCTGACAGCTCGGACCCACCAGCTATATCTTCGCACGCAAGGAAGTGCCTCCTTATTACGCTCAAAAAAATGAATACCCCCTGCTAGCTGGGACCCACCTTGGTGGGAGGCTGACTTGTGGGCCTACTAAGTTGACGGGGACGGAGGGCTTTGTAAACTTAGTCAATATGCACGATTCTAGCTCTAGTGACCGTACGATGTCCATCCAACAGCCATAGTGATTCTTCAACCTCTGGTCTTCTTGCTCCAGCCGCCCAAACCAGCGCCGGTCGTGCCTCATGCTCCTGCCTCCCATGGACGGCTGCGATGCGGCGGAGGCCTCACCGCCCCCTACTACTCCCACCACTGGCCAGGCCATCCCTCTACTCACCCACACCCCCTGTTATTCTGCGGCGACGGCAGCCTCACACCGCAGCGAACAAGTGAACCCTCGTACTCCTCTACGCGTGGGCATCCACTACCGCGTCTTCCCCGGCTCCGTGTCGTCCCCTTCCTAGGCCTCGCCGTTGTCCACCGCCATGGTGCTCTCGGCGTCTTGGTCAACGTGGTCAAGGAACGGCTTCCATCGGACGTGGATTGTACGTGGAGAGGCTGACAGCTAGGTCCATGGCCGCAGCAAGGAAGTGCCTCCTTATTACGTGCAAAATAATTATTCCTCCACCTGATAGCGGGGACCCACCGGACGGACCACCGTATTTTGCCTCCCTGACTGCTGGGACCCACCAGCTACATCTTCACATGCAAGGAAGTGCCTGACAGTCGAGACCCACCTGGTCGAAGCGTACGTAGCGTTGTCATTCTAGTCGCGAACGTGTGCGTACATATATACTGGTCGATGTAGAGGCACGCACGTGCCGTAGTAGAGGCGCGCACGTAGCATGTACACGTACGTACAGCGGCCAGGGTGCAAGAAAGAAAATACGGACACGTATGTGTACATACGGGCGGGGTCTCGAACGCCTACTCGCACATACGTATGGCCAGGGCTCGTGTAGATGGCTGGGTCGGAACGGGGAAACAGCATCGTCGTCGTGTTCATGGGGAGGCAACGGAATGGGTCGTGTTCATGGGGAGGCAACAGAATGCGTTCTGTTCATGGGGAGGCAACGAAATGTGTCGTGTTCATCGGGAGGGCTTGGACGTAACAGGCGATGGAAACGAGGCCTGGCGTACCGCAGAATGGAGGAAACGGCCTTGTGTTCGACCGGCCACGTTCAAAACGGGATCCTGTTCATCGGGAGGGGTCTGGCGTACCGCAAAACAGAGGAAACGGACCTCCTACGGTCGAAATGGGGGTCCTGTTGATTGGGAGGGGTGTGGCGTACCGCAAAACGGACGAAACGGACTTGTGTTGGAGCGCTACGGTCGAAACGGGGGTCCTGTTCATCGAGAGGGGTGTGGCGTACCGCAAAATGGGACTCCACGGGATACTGTTCATCTCCACCGTCGACCCCCTCCAGCCTCCACGAGCTACTGTTCATCCACCATAGACCTCCTCCAGCCTCCACCCGCGACTGTTCATCCACGGGCTCCTGTTCATCCAGCTTCCACCGCGCGCTACTCCACCGGCTACTGTTCAACCAGCCCTCTCCACGGGCTCCTGTTCAACCACCCCTCCACGGGCTACTGTTCATCCTGCCCTCCATGGGGTGGTCCTGTTCATCCAGCCCTCCACGGGGTCCTGTTCATCCAGCCCCAACCGGCTCGATCGATCGGGGTCCTGTTCATCCAGAGGCAACACCACGGGGTCCTGTTCATCCACCCCCACCGGGAACTGTTCATCCACCCCCCCCGCCACGCTCACTGTTCATCCAGAGGTAGCATCGATCGGCTTCAGTTAGCAGCAGTAGCGAAGGAATCGCTCGATCGGGTTAAGCTAACAGCCATCGATCGATCGCTCGGGTTCAGTAACGCGTAGCCTGTAGTGCAGTCGCCCGGGTTCAGTTAGAGCCCAACGCCTCGCTCGGGTTCAGTTAGAGCCAACGACTCGCACACACGCGCGTACGTGTACGAGAGAAGCGCGCATCGCTCGGCCCCCGACCTCCCACCGTAACCAGGAACTCCTCGAAATTTTCCTCCCCCTCGCTTCTACCATGGTTTTTTCCGTCATGGACGGCCCAAAGAATGTCATGCAGCTGCGTCTCCGGCCCGCCTAGGATGACAAGCCCATTTTCTGTCATGATTTTTTGTCATAGAAGTAGGAGCCCATCACATCTATGATGATACCGGGTTTTGTCATAGAAGTAGGAGCCCACCACATGTATGACAGAAAAAAAATTCGTTCGGCCCAAAAGGTCACGGATGTGTTTTTTTTTTGTAGTGTCGCTCCACTCTCTTGCCTATCTCCTCTCTATTCTTGGAATGCGCACCTTGCGCTGATTTTTGTCCTCCTTACCAAATTTGGCCTCATCAGGAGTGCAAATAGTACTTGTGTATGTCATCAAGGATCTCAAAAGCAATATTGACCTCGGGCCTCTTTCCTCCTTTCTGTGGCTTCTTACCATCAACCATTTTCTTCAGTTGAGAAATTTGAACAATTGAATTCTCTGAAGAGGTATCCAACTTTTCTTCGAGGAACACTGCAAATGAGTTAAGTTGATGAGAACCTAGCCATTTAGCAGCTGACATGAGTACCTGTGAATAGAGTATAGTTGCGAGGAATTTGGAGAGGTCATATGCGTTCTCAGAAGGTTTTTTATAAAGAACAAGTTTGAGGAATTTGACCAAATGAGTCTTGAATAATTTCACTAAGCGTTCTTTGTCTTAGGTTCCAGAGATGTATAGATCGAAAATCCACACATTTGAGGAATCTTGAAGAAAAACAAAGCTTAGAGAAACGAATCAAGAACAGATGACATGTGAGGTGTTTTAGTGTGTGAAGGTATGAAGAAAAACACCTTTGAGGATTTTGTAGAAAACATTTGAGTCAAAGAGGGCAGTAAAAGTAACTTTTAATTACCCTGGATGAAGAACATGACGAACTGGAAAGTGGAGATGTGAAGTTCATCAGTGCAGATCTTCTACGCCCAGGAAGACAGCTATGGTGGCGGCAGAGTGAAGATTTCCGTGGCCGGCGCGAGTACGATGGCGATGAGGTCGAGGCAGTGAAGCTTTTCCTCACCGGCGATGATGATGTAGCGGCAGCGCTAGGGTTTGAGAAGCTCGAGATGGAGAGAGGTCAAGCGTAGTAAAGGAAGTGAGGAAGGGGAAGGGGGGTATTTATAGCCAAGGTGAAAAACTATTCGCCCGAAGAATTTGGACGAACGTGCCCCTGACCCTTCTCATTCGCTTGACATGTGTCACCCACGTACAGAGAGGTGGAGATCGTGTGCGATCGTGGGTGAATGGATAAGTATATCGTGGGATGCGGAACGGTTTGAGCGGCAAAGCCGAAATTTAGATAAGATAGGTTTTAAAGTTCCGTTCGCAATTTCTTCAGCTGACAAGGACACAGTGAAGATTTTGAACGAGTTTCAAATAGAACGCACATGAAGAATTTGTGAACAGATTGGGTTGAGTATAGCATAGAGGGGGAAGGGTCCGATCACATTCAGTTAGCAGAAAAACCAACTTGAAGAAATAGCCATAAGTGAATGTTGTACATGACATGAACTCAGATATATATATATAGCCAATGAAGAAAAATGATGGAAACAGTGAAGACAATGCAAAGTTGAAGAATTTGAACAACTAAGGAATTTCAACACAAAAAAGTCAGATTGAGGATTTTCAACTTTTTGGTGGTGGTGTGACCCACCGTATAAGAATGATGATTTCAGACACCGCATACAATTGTCGTAGGGTTCTGAGAATCAAATTCTTCGTTAATTTGTTCACACTTAGAGTGTTATTCTTCATCGATTTGAAGAAAAACGTTTCTTCATGTGTTGCACATCTAAGTCATCAATTTTGCATAAGTGTTAGGATGAGTGTCCTTTTCAAAGAACATTCGAAGATTCTAAGATATTTAGCTCACACCGCGACTTGCTAAATCTCTTCTCATCCAAGGGCTTTGTGAAGATATCGGCTAGCTGTTCTTCAGTCTTCACGTGCTCAATAGAAATGTCACCCTTCAACACATGATCGTGAAGAAAATGATGACGAATCTGAATGTGCTTTGTCTTCGAGTGCTGAACTGGGTTATGAGCAATCTTGATGGCACTCTCATTGTCACAGTAGAGAGGCACATTCTTTATGTTGACGTCGTAGTCCTTGAGAGTTTGCTTCATCCATAGCAATTGAGCACAGCAAGAACCAGCGGCAATGTACTCAGCTTCAGCAGTAGATAGTGATACATAGTTCTGTTTCTTCGAGGACCAACAGACCGAAGATCGTCCGAGGAAATGACATGTACCAGATGTTGACTTGCGGTCCACACGATCACCAGCATAGTCAAAGTCAGAATATCCAATGAGATCAAAAGCCGAGCCCTTGGGGTACCATAATCCAAGTGTTGGTGTGTGAGCTAGATATCGAAGAATATGCTTCACAGCCTTATGGTGTGATTCCTTCGGTGTAGCTTGAAATTGGCCACACATGCATACACTAAGCGTAATATCTGGCCTAGATGCACATAAGTACAATAAAGAACCAATCATGGAGTAGTATACCTTATGATCGAAGTTGATACCATTTTCATCAGTGCACAGATGGCCATTTGTGGGAATAGGAATTTTGACGCCTTTGCAATCTTGCATGCCGAATTTCCACAGTACATCCTTGAGGTATTTCTCTTGAGATATGAATATGCCATTGCGTTGTTGATGAATTTGAAGACCTAAGAAGAATTTCAATTCTCCCATCATAGAAATTTGATATTCTTCACTCATCATATAGGAAAATTCATCGCTATAACGTTGGTTAGTACAACCAAAGATAATATCATCAACATATATTTGGCACACAAACAATTCACCATCATAAGATTTAGTGAAAAGAGTAGGGTCGAGTGAACCGGGTTTGAAGCCTTTCTTCATAAGGAATTCCTTCAAAGTATCATACCACGCCCGTGGGGCCTGCTTGAGGCCATAGAGGGCCTTATTGAGTTTGAAGACTTTGTCAGGATGCTTTGAATCTTCAAAACCCGGGGGTTGAGCAACATATACTTCTTCCTCAAGCTTACCATTGAGGAATGCACTTTTCACATCCATTTGATATAGAGTGATATCATGATGATTAGCATAAGCAAGTAATATGCGAATAGCCTCACGTCTAGCAACAGGTGCAAAAGTTTCATCGAAATCAATTCCTTCAACATGTGTGTAGCCTTGAGCTACAAGCCGTAGCTTATTCCTTACCACAAGGTCGTTTTCGTCTTGCTTGTTGCGATAGATCCATTTTGTGCCAATGATATTGTGCTTGCGAGGATCTGGACGTTTGACCAGTTCCCAGACGTTGTTGAGCTTGAACTGATGTAATTCTTCTTGCATGGCCTGAATCCACTCAGGCTCCAGAAATGCTTCATCTACCTTAGTGGGCTCTGTGATAGAGACAAAAGCATAGTGCCCACAAAAGTTAGATAAATGTGAAGCTTTTGAGCGTGTGAGAGGACCTGGTGCTTTAATGTCATTGATGATCTTTTTAACTTGCACTTCTTTTGCAATGCGAGGATGAGCTAGTTGTCATTGAGGAATTTGATCAGCATTTTCTTCAGCACCATTTTCTTTAGTATTTTCTTCAGGTGCATTAGCTCGACGTTCTTCATGTTCTGGAATGAATTCTTCAGCAGATTCTTCAATAGGAATGACATCCTCAGTAGCCTTGAACTTGATAGCTTCCTCAGGTGCTGGTTCATCTCTCACAGAAGGTAGGTTCTCTCTTTGCGAGCCATTAGTTTCATCGAACCGCACATCTACAGTTTCAACAACCTTATGAAGAACGTTGTTGAAGACTCTGTAGGTGTGTGAGTCCTTTCCGTAACCAAGCATGAAACCTTCATGTGCTTTCGGTGCAAATTTTGAGTTGTGATGAGGATCTCTAATACAACATTTAGCACCGAAGACTTTGAAATAACTTACATTGGGTTTCTTGTCAATGAGGAGTTCATAAGCAGTCTTTTTGAAGAATTTGTGAAGATATACTCTGTTGATGATGTGGCACGCAGTATCAATTGCATCAATCCAGAAACGACGAGGTGTCTTGTATTCATCAAGCATAGTGCGAGCCATCTCAACAAGAGTTCTGTTCTTGCGCTCCACGACGCCATTCTGCTGAGGAGTATAAGGAGCAGATAAGTCATGAGTAATACCAAGTTCATCAAGATAGTCATCAAGACCAGCATTCTTGAACTCAGTTCCATTGTCACTTCTGATGTGCTTGATCCTCACACCAAAGTTGGTTGATGCCCTCAAGGAAAATCATTTGAAGAGTTCTTGCACTTCATGTTTGTAAGTGACAATGTGTACCCATGTGTAACGAGAGTAATCATCAACAATAACAAAGCCATATAGAGATGCATCATTTGTAACAGCAGAATAATGATTAGGGCCAAAAAGATCCATATGAAGCAATTCAAATGGTCGAGTGGTAGTCATGATTGTCTTTGCTGGATGCTTGGCCTTGGTCATCTTTCCAGCTTCACAGGCTCCGCATAAGTGATCCTTGAGGAATTTGACATTCTCAATGTCAATAACATGCTTCTTCTTCGCAAGCGTGTGCAAATTCCTCATGCCTGCATGACCAAGTCGTCGATGCCAGAGCCGCCTTCTGAAGCTTTTGCAAGTAAACACACGGCTGGTTGTGGTCCTGTAGACAAATCAACAATATGCAAGTATCCTCTTCTAAAGCCTTCAAAGACTTTGGAATTGTCAGCTTCCATAAGCACAACACAATGGGACTTGCCAAAGACAACAACCATATCAAGATCGCAAAGCATTGAGATAGACATGAGGTTGTATCCTAAGGACTCGACAAGCATGACTTTGTCCATGTGTCGATCCTTTGTGATCACAACCTTACCTAGACCCAATACCTGACTTTTGCCTTTGTCAGTGAAGATGATATGCTTCAGATGCGATGGTGATAAGGGAGCATACATCAATAGATTCTTGTTACCAGTCATGTGATTTGTACATCCACTATCGAGGACCCACTCAGTGGCTTTGGGTTGATCATCCTGCAGATGAGTTAGTGCAACTTACGAACTCATATACTTCATCAGTGAAGAATATGACATCAATTCATCAGATCAATTTCATCAAGCATGAGAACAGATAAAGCAGTATGAGGACGTGAGAAATGAAAGTTCATTTCTTCATGATTAGCCTGCGTCCTTTCAAGCACACTTAGGTCTCCAGCAAATTCTTCAAACGATTACGTACGTTTAGAGACCTGACCCTGCAGAACAGATTAGTTCCTTTTCTTCACCACCCACATCTGAAGGGGTGGCAAAGAGTTCATCACTCTGCGAGCTCCATATGAGAAAGGTGGCATAGATGCCAACCCATTTCGTTTCACATAAGAGGGGTTAGGATAAGCATATGAATAAGCAGAGAAATTCTTCGAGGACTTATGAACATAATGATTAGAAGAATAATGCTCATATTCATAGCCCTTAGCTCTTCCCTGCGAAACAGAGTTGTTAGCACGATGATATTCATATGAGGACTTTGATCCTTTTGAGGAATTTGGTCCATATGAAGAATTTGATCTGGGGTTCCTATTCTTCACAGGTGGTGTCCTGAGGACATTCACCTGAAGAATTTCAAGGCACCTTTTGGGAACCCAGATTTTCTTCATAGGAGGACCATTCCTGCAGTTAGTGCCAACATATCTAGCAAATATTTCACCATTCTGATTTTTGAATAGTTCATAGTTGGAGTCAAATGACTCATCATCAGAATGAGGAGATTCACATGCAAAGCCAGATAAGTTAGATGTATCAACTGGAGGTCCCTTTGCAGCAACCCATGAGGTTTTGGGGTACTGCTCAGGCTTCCAATATGTACCATCAACATTGAGTTTCCTCTCAAAGGCAATACCCTCTTTCCTAGGGTTCCTGTTGAGGATATGCTTTTTAAGTACATCACAAAGACTCTAATGCCCTTTGAGGCTTTCGTACATGCCTATCATGTACAATTCCTTCAGCCCTGCATCTTTAGTGATACTAGCAATGTCCTCAGATGAGGAATTAGTGATAGCAGAGGCAGGTGAAGAATTTGAAACATTAGCAGCATTTGAACATTCAGGTGAAGAATTAGCAGATTCACATTCAATGCACTTCAAGCATGGAGGAACAAATTCTTCCCGAGAAGCGCTGATTTATTGAGCAAGTAATAAATCACGCTCCTTCCGAAGATCTTCATAACTCACTCTTAGCTTTTCAAGATCTTGCTTTCTTTGAAAAATTTCATATGAAAGCTTCTCATGATCAGATAAGAGAGTGTTATGATGACCTTGAAGGTTGTCAAACCTAGACCGAAGTCTCTGAAGATTTTCGGTCAAGGTTTTAGTGCGATCCATCTCTTCACCCAACATATCATCACTTTTGTCAAGCATGTTTTGAACCTTTTCAAAAGCCTTTTGTTGTTTTACAGCAATCTTAGCAAGTTTGGAGTAGCTGGGTTTGAGGTTTTCATCAGATTCATTCTCACTTGATTCAGAGGAGGGGTATTTGAGTACCTTGGCGCCTTTTGCCATGAAGCAATAGGTGGGAGTGTAGTCATCATGGTGTCCATCAGCCATGTTGGTGAAGCCATTTTCTTCAGAGTTGAAGATGGACTTGCTGACGAAAGTAGTAGCGAGAGCCAGGCTCGCCACACCAGACTCAGCTCCTCAGATGCCTCTTCTTCCTCATGTTCCTCAGATTCAGCCTCAGAGTCCATTTCCTTGCCAATGAACGCCCGAGCCTTCTTGGAGCTGCTCTTCTTGTAAGATGAAGACTTCGAGGATTTTGATGATGAAGATTTTGAGGATTTCTTCTTTTTCTTCGCGTCTTCAGAATTGTAATCCTTGTATTTCTTCTTCTTTGATTCCTTTTCCCACTGAGGACAATCTTGAATGTAGGGTCCAGGTTTCTTGCATTTGTGACAAAGCCTCTTCTTGTAGTCACTGGATGAGGAATCATTGCTCCTTGAGGGTTTTCCAAAGCGACCATGTCTTGAGAACTTCTAGGATTTCTTCACGAGCAGTGCTAGATCATGGCTCAGTTTTTCAGGATCACCAAGGCTGCTACCAGAATCTTCATCTTCAGATTTAGACACTGCCTTGGCCTTCAGGGCACGTGATCTGCCATAGCTCGAACCATAGAGATCTCTCTTCTCAGCAAGTTGGAACTCATGAGTATTTAGCATTTCGAGGATATCAGCAGGATCAAGTGACTTGTAATCAGCATGTTCTTCTATCATTAAAGCTAGAGTATCAAATGAGGAACCAAGCGTTCTCAACAATTTCTTCACCACCTCATGGTCGGTGATGTCAGTGGCACCAAGTGCTTGAAGCTCATTTGAGATTTCAGTGAGGCGATCGAAGGTTTGTTGAACATTTTCATTTTCGAGTCTTTTGAAGCGGTTGAAGAGATTGTGAAGAACATCAACTCGAGAGTCACGCTGTGTTGAGACTCCTTCATTGACCTTGGACAGCCTATCCCATATAAGTTTAGCAGTTTCCAACGCACTCACTCTTCCATAGCGTCCTTTGCTCAGATGGCCACATATGATATTCTTCGCTTGAGAGTCGAGTTGCTTGAATCTCTTCCAGTAGTATAAGTTGCATTCAGAGAAGGTGTGACTGAGGGAACACCATTTTCCACAACATACCAGAGATCGTTTTCAATTGCCTCAAGATGTATTCGCATCGTATTCTTCCAGTAGGGGTAGTCCGTCCCATCGAAGGTAGGACACCCAGCAGAGACCTTGATCATACCTGTGGTCGACATAACTAAAACTCCAGGCGGTTAAACCAAAATCAGACAGAACAAGGGAGTACCTTGCTCTAATACCAATTGAAAGTGCGTTATATCGACTAGAGGGGGGTGAATAGGCGATTTTTATGAATTCTTCACTGAGGAAATTGCAGGTGAGGAAATTCCTTAGCGAAGAACTACTAGTAGTAGAATAAGTACTCAAAAGTAAACATAACATAGCACAAGCATAGTCATCATGATGAAATGAAAACAAGCACAGAGTACAGAAAGCGTAAACACAGGATAACACAGGATGAAGACAAACAGACTGCAGAAATTGAATTAAGGAAATTGAGAAAGTCTGCAGTCAAAGTCTTCAATGAAATACGAACAAGCACTCAACACAGTTATGAGGAAATGAAAGAGTTGAGGAAATAGAACCAGTGAGCTTGGTGAAGACAATGATTTGGTAGACCAGTTCCAACTGTTGTCTCAGTTGTACATCTGGTTGGATCGGATAGGTATTTAAACCTGAGGACACATGGTCCCGGACACACAGTCCTCACTGTATTCTCCTTGAGCTAATGTCACACAGACCTCGCCCAATCACTCGTGGTAAGTCTTCAGGTGACTTCCGAACCTTCACAGACTTGGTCACTCGGTGATCCACAATTCCTCTTGGATGCTCTAGACCTTGACGCCTAACCATCTGGAAGAAGCACAGTCTTTAAAGGTAACAAGCGTCGGATCCACGCAGGATCAATCTCTTCAGTGATGCTCAATCACTTGGGGTTTGTAGGTGTTTGGGTTTGGGTTTTCCTCACTTGATGATTTTCGCTCAAAGTCCTCGGAGGATGGGATGCTCTCAAATGACAAGTTCTCTCGGGGCAGCCAACCAGTTAGTGGTTGTAGGGGGCGGCTATTTATAGCCTAGGGAGCAGCCCGACATGATAAGACATAAATGCCCTTCAATGATATGACCATTAGGTGGGTAGATATTTTGGGACAGCTGGCACAAGGCATGGCAACAGTTGGAAATTTGAGTATCAAATTCCTCAGGGCTATCATGTTCCTCACTATTTAGGCAATCCACACTGGTGGATTCCTAACTCCTCAGTCAGGACAAATTCCTCAAAGACCAAAAGAACTTTGTCTCTGTCACTGAAGAATATGACTGAACTGTATGAGATTTCCAATGGCTTCACTCGAAGGGATTGGTAGGTGTAGGATTTTGAGTTGAGCATCACATGGAAATTTTTACTTAGTATTTCCTCGACCCCCTTTAACAGTACGGTGTTTCCTATGACTCAAGAAAGATAAAATGAAACTATGAAAACAAAAGTCTTCACACTTCATGTTCCTCAAATGAATACCAAGTCTTCAGGATTGCAGCAATTTCTTCACTTTCAAAGTCTTCAGAAATCCGAAGTCTTCAGTCGAAGAACTTCATTTTTAGGGGTTGACTTTCTCTGTAAATATCAAACTCCTCATAGACTTATAGACCTGTGTACACTCAAAAACACATTAGTCCCTTAACCTATAAGTCTTCAATACACTAAAATCACTAAGGGGCACTAGCTGCACTTACAAACTTGAGTGGAAAGCAACTTGGGGAAGGCTAGAAATCAAGATTCTTGTGGTTGGATTGGAATGTCTTGATCTCAACACATGAGTAGGCGGTTCTCTCTCATAAAATGTAGGTTGGAAGGGTAGGCACGTTCTGATGGCTCTCTCTAAAATGGAGAAGGGGGTTGTCGGTGTCAAAACCAGACCTCGAGGTAGGGGGTCCCGAGCTGTGGTTCTAGGATTGATGGGTAATAAGGGACGATGAACACAGTGTTTACCCAGGTTCGGGCCCTCTCAAGAGGTAAAACCCTACGTTCTGCTTGATTTTATTGAATATATAATGTGGTTTACAGAGTAGATCTACCTCGAGATTAGCATGAGCTAAACCCTAAGTACTATGAGGTGATGAATGTAGCTCTAACCCTAATGACTACAACCCTTGGATTATATAGACACCGATAGGGTTAGGGTTACGGAAGATAGATTACAATTAGGAATCAAAGAAATCCTCTACCTTCTTGACTTGGAGGGCACACCACAACTTCATAGATATCCTGTCATAGTATGGCCCCACCTGTTCGGCCCATGTACAATGTGCTGTCGCCCCGAGGACCCCTTAGTCCATGACTCCCTCAGTAGCCCCCGAACTTGCCTCCAACGCCAAGACTTGTATCCAGTATCCATCTATCCGACCAGTATTCGGCTTGCGGGGCCAGTTCCTCAGTATGTCTCTCCTGTGATCGGAACCGAGTGATATCCAGAATCTGAAATGGTAGTTTTACTTAACACTGAAGGTAATAATAAACATTGCTCGAGCGCATATAACGCGCAAGTCCAACTTCATAAGAATAATATATTCATTTCCCTAATCAAGATCATCCAGGCTCGTCTTATCCACCTCTGCTTTCAGTTTAGTAAGAACCTGTTTTGCACTAGCCAACTAGGAAAGTGCCTCCTCCTTTGCCAACACCATCTTAGCAAAGTTTGATTTAAAAATCTAAGCTCATTCTCCACCTTCCTCTTTTTATCCCGTGTAACACCCTGGATGTAACTTTCCTTGTTTGTAATTCCGACTCTTGCCATTTTCAGCTTTAAGTTATGAGATTCCCTTCGTGGTTGGGTTTTGTCTTTGTTTTGCATTTTGTTCATGTCATGCATTTCATATCATGTCATCATGTGCATCGTATTTGCATTCGTGTTTGTCTCATGCATCCGAGCACTTTCCCCGTTGTCCGTTTCGCAATCCGACACTCCCACATGCACCTGCGCACCCCTCTTGTCTCGTTTCTTGAGAGGGAGTAAAACATTCTCGGAATGGGCCGAGATTTGACAAGTGGCTATGGTACATCACCGGTAGACCACCTGTCAAATTTCGTTCCATTTGGAAACCGTTTGATGCCCCAACGGTTAACCGGGTAACCGCAAAAGCCACTTTGGATTGCAGCCCAACACCCCTCCAAAACAACCCAATAACCCATCTAAACCATCTCCATGTTCTCTGCCGTCGGATCACGATCGTGTGGGTGAAAACCGCACCTCATTTGGAAACTCCTACCTGCATCTACCTATAAATATGTGCACCCCCTCCAAAACCACGGGTCCATAACCTAGATTTTATCCCTTCTCCGCGTCGGACGTGTCCGACCATGCCGGACACCGTCCACCGCCGTCGCCCGTAGCCAACGGGAGCACGCCACATGGCCTCCCACGCTCTCTCTCCTCCTGCTCCACCGCAGCCCGCCGGGGCCCAAGACCAGCCCGTCCCTGGCGCGACCGGACCCAACGAGCCCCACGAGCCGCCGCTCGCCCCGAGTCGCCTCCGCCGCCCACGCCCGCTCGCCGCCGCCGCCCTGCTCGCGCGCCACCATCACCGCCTTCGCCGGCCGCCGCCGCCAACCACGCCGTCGCCGCCTCGGCTCCGCTTTGCCGCTCCCTCGCACCACCACTCCATCGCGCCACCATCGCCATCAGTCGCCCCACCTCCTCACGCCGGCAAGCCGCCCCTCTACCGGATCTCCACCGTGTCCTCGCCGGAGTCAACGCCGGCCAGATCCGGTCCGGGTGGACGAGATCCACCAGGAGCCGATCCAAACGGCCTCGTCCCCGTCCTACCGCTCCATCCCGGATCCCTCCGTCCCGTTGACTTTTCTGGAGGGTGAGATTTTCACTAAGTCCCAGGAATTCTAGTATTTTTATGCCTACTTCATCATGTCGTATCTCGGTAACCGTGGCTCCAAATCATGCATATGATATACTGAAATGTTCGCCTCGTTGAGATCTTCATGTTAACAGCATTTCCATGCATGTTACTCTAATTTATGATGCCATTTTAATTGTTGCAAAAGTGCTATAAAATGTTAACTGCTGGTACTTATCAGATCATGATGATTTGTCATTTTTGTTGCATTTGATGTGTGCATCATATGAGCATGAGGTCTACATGTGTTTTGAACTACAATATGCCATCTTTACACAGGTGCTAGACTTGTATTTTTGTGATCCATGTGGTGACTAGCACAAGCATGCAAACTAGGCTCCGCGATGTTGCTGTTTTCAGGGAATTAGGATTTTGCTAAGTCCTTTTCCTGAGGTTATTTTGATGCCATGTAAATTCGATGCTACCATGAGATCCATGCTTATTTTGAGATACTTCAGTAAGGATGTTTTGAACATGTGGTTTTGCTCTGTCCACTCATGCCCCTGTTTGAAATTATGGAGTGCTCCAGCATGTCTTTTTCTTGCTCTACTTTTGCTATATATTATTCCTGGTAGATTGTTAACATGTTAATCAATATTGCCATGGTTGTTGCTTGTGATCCATGCATCCTATTAACTTGCTCTTGCCATGGTTAGCTTCATGAACATGTCAACTCGATATTGGTATGCTTATGTTGTCATGTAATGCTTTGTGATAAGTGGCATGAGCTCACAAAGTTGCTATCATGAATATGTGTATGCCATGCTCTATTTTTCTGCAAAGTCTGAAACTGTTAATAAAACTTGCTAAGTTTACATGGCTGCAATCATATCTTCTGTGCCTTTTTGGCTCATGTTCAGTAAGGGACTTTTGTTCTGTGCATTTAGTAGAATCATGCCATGCCTTCGTTTGCTATGATATGTGTCTGTAGCATGTTTTTTGCTTGGTCTAAATAGTGCTTCCTGATGTTGTTTTTGACATGTTAGTATTTGCACCAAGTCTGTGAAGCTGATATCTTTTGCATTTTTGTCATTCTTCTTTGAACCTGTTCTATTCTGATTTAGCAGTAGCTTAGTGTTCATTTTTTGTCAAGAATCTCTTGTACATCACTGCCATATGCTTTGTTGTTATGTTGGAGTGCAGTAGCTTAGTTTCTTGTTGCATTCGAAGTGGCATCATGCTGTTAATCACAGATTTGCTTCATTCTTGTGATGCTTGCCATTTGCAAACCATGCATCCATTTCCGGTGATCTTTATATCGATTTCAACCGAAATCATCTCATCTTTCCAGCGGCATACTTGGTTTTCCAAGTTGATGCCTTGATCCTTATTTCCCTTTCGGAGCACGCATATGCATTGCATATCATGTCTTGCATATCGTGCCATGTATTGCATCATGTTGCTTGTGCATTGCACCGTGATTGATTTTTGGTCCATTGCTTGTGTTCTTGCCTTGGGTAGAGCCAGGAGACGAGTACATGACCGAGGAACCTATTGAGTACACTAATGAGGATCAAGCTTTCGACAACTCTGAAAACTTTGCACGCAAGATGACCATACCCTCGAAATCACTTCTATCTTTGCTTTGCTAGTTGTTCGTTCTATCGCTATGTCGCGCTACCTACACTTGTTATATCATGCCTCCCATATTGCCATGTCCAGCATATAACCCACCTTCCTAGCAAACCATTGTTTGGCTATGTTACCGCTTTTGCTCAGCCCCTCTTATAGCGTTGCTAGTTTTAGGTGAAGTTGAAGTTTGTTCCATGTTGGAACATGGATATGTTGGGATATCACAATATCTCGTATTTAATTTAATGCATCTATATACTTGGTAAAGGGTGGAAGGCTCAGCCTTTTGCCTTGTGTTTTGTTCCACTCTTGCCACCCTAGTATCCGTCAAACCGGTGTTATGTTCCTTGATTTTGCTTTCCTCATGCGGTTGGGGGTTATGGGAACCCCTTGACAGTTCGCTTCGAATAAAACTCCTCCAGGAAGGCCCAACCTTGGTTTTAACATTTGCCAGCTAAGCATTTTACCTTGGGTTTTCGCGAGCCCGAGGGTCATCTTTATTTTAACCCCCCGGGCCAGTGCTCCTCTAAGTGCTGGTCCAAACTAGAGCCCCTTGCAGCGCCACCTCGGGGAAACTTGAGGGCTGGTTTTAGTTGTACGGATTACTCATCCGGTGTGCCCTGAGAACGAGATATGTGCAGCTCCTATTGGGATTTGTCGGCACAGTCGGGCAGCATTGTGGGTGTTACAAGTTGGTAATCAGAGCCATCCCCGACTTAGGAGCCCCCTGCTTGATCGAATCGCTGATGTTGTTGAGTCTAGAACAAAATGTTTTGAGTCCTAGGATTATATATATCGGAGAGTAGGATTCTTTTTACTCCTCAGTCCCTTCGTCGCTCTAGTGAGGCCTGATGACGTAGAAGTTTTGGCTTCCTCCTCCTCAAATTTCACGAAAAAATTAGGATGACGCAGGTATCTTGGAATCGTTCTGATAGTCTTGTGACGAGAACATTGTTCTTGGTGCCTCCTGACATTTTGGGGTTGTGGCAGTGTCCCGGGGAGTTGAGCTCCGAGGTGTTGCCATCACAATTTTATCGTTGCAATTCTGGAATACCTGAGTTCGCCGACATCGAAAAATTCTCTTTTATGCAGTTGTTGGTGAGATAACCTCGACGCCACCCAGTAATGGGGCGGGAGTTCGGGAGTATTGCCATAACTCGTATAACGGATTCTTTTCGAAGGTTTAGGTACATGATTTCCGAAGGTTTCTTGGTTATGTGTTGAACGATGGATATAGCTGGATGTAGGAATTGTTAGTTTGGGTGAGATATTATGCTTCCCCTGTATCCCCAACACCTAATTGCATAACCAGAAAGTTTCGGGAGTTTTATAGGTGGGAATTCATGTAGCTCTAGTATTTCTTCCCGTAGATATTTGGTTTGTGATTGGGTAATCCTTACCACTTATTTGTTCATGTTCGTATCTTGTTGATTTATTCATCTACCTTTATCTAAGTGGCTTCTCACCCTTATGGACGTGTGATGATTTACTTTGGAATTCATTCGTTCATACTTGTTCGAATGTTTATTGTGAAGACTTTATGTTAGAATTCCTATCCATTGATTCAGCTTGTCTATCTGCCTATCAAGATTCTAACAGATGTCACCCTCTTCAGGATGGCTCCTCCAACGCGTCAGAATCCGGACCGCAATGATGGGGATCAGTCGAACCCTCCGCCACGACCTCCACCTACGGAGGCATGGCAAGCTGTCACGGCAGCCACCAACGCCAACACTCAGATGCTTTTGCAACTCTTGCAAGAGTGCAACCAAGGGCAAGGCAACCAAGGAAATCAAGGCCAAGGCAACAATCAGCCTCAGTTTGCTACCGTCAACCAGTTCCTCGCAAGCCAGCCGAAGTCCTTCAGCAACTGTGTCGAGGCCACAGACGCCGACGACTGGCTTGTGGACATCTGCAAGCATTTTGAATGTAGCAATGTCAGGCCTGAGCACAAGGTCAAGTTTGCTTTGTTTCAACTCAAGGACCAAGCTGATGAGTGGTATCAACAATACAGAGATTCTAGAGGAGGTCGTGTGATTACTTAGGATGATTTCTGCCGAGACTTCAAAGCTCATCACATCCCACCAAGTGTTGCTGAGAGCAAGTGCAAGGAGTTCCGCAATCTGAAGCAAGGCAGCATGTCCGTGTATCAATATAATATCCAGTTTCAAAAACTTGCTCGCTTCGCTAAACAAGACGTTCCAGACGAAAAGTGTATGATCAATGAATTTAGAGGTGGCCTCAAAGAAGATCTGTAGTTAACTCTCGTCCTTCTTGAGCTGACTAAGTTCAATCAATTCTATAACATGGCAGTAAAGCAAGAAGCTGCTCAGCTCAAGTGTGAGGCTTCCAAGAAGAGATGGAGGGATGTAGTTCACTCTTCTTCTTCTTCATCACAAGTGGTATCTAAGCAACAGAAGTTCTGATTGCCTCCTCCTCCGTTTCGTCAGCCCTACCAGCAGAAGAACAAAGGTGGCAATGGGTCTTTGCCACCCACCCAACCCAGGCTATCAGAACAAAGCTCAGTCTCAAACACCAAGGTCAAGTTCTCCTTATCATCGTCCGCTCTCAGAGGTTACTCGCAACAAGTGTCAACAGAAAGGGCACTATGCAAACAAGTGCATCAACCAAAGGCGCCTTCCGCCTCCTCCTCCTGTGAGATCTTCAAGCAATGCAGTGATCAAGCATAATTCCAATTTTGCAAAGGTGAACATGATGAACGCAGCTCAGGCAGAGGATTCTTCAGAAGTGATCATGGGTAATCTTCCTGTTAATGACTTTCCTGCAAAAGTTTTATTCGATTCTGGTGCATCGCATTCTTTCATTTCAAGAACTTTTGTGGCTATCCATGATTTGGTTACTCAAGTATTGCCGAGACCATTGTCTATTGTTTCTCCGGCTCGACAAATGTCTTCTCGAGTATTCGTTCGGGACTCTATTATCAAGATGGGCAACTATAAATTTCTGTCTTCTCTGATTGTTCTTGACGACTCGGATATTGATCTAATTCTCGTCATGGATTGACTTTCTATGCACAAGGCTCAGCTTGATTGTGCTGCCGGGGAAATTCAATTGACACACTCTACTGAGGAGGTGATCATCTATGCCGCTCGGGACGAAACCATTTGACTCTTTTCTCTCAATGAGAAGGGCGAGTTGAATGCCATCTCTCAGATTGCAGTCATTTGTGAATATCAAGACGTCTTTCTAGAAGAGCTTCCGGGAATGCCACCTCACTAGCCAGTTGAATTTGTTATCGATCTTGAGCCTGGTATGGAACCCGTTTGCAAGCGTCCTTACAAGCTTGGGCCATAGGAGTTGAAGGAATTGAAGAAAAAACTCGATGAACAAAAGCGTATGGTTCTGAACACACCAAGTTCATCTCCATGGGGTTGTGGTGTTCTTTTTGTTCGGAAGAAGGATGGAATGGAACAACTCTGCGTCGACTACCGTCCATTGAACAAGAAGACAATTAAGAACAAGTATCCACTTCCCAACATCAATGAGCGATTCGAGCAACTGAAAGGTGCTAAAGTATTCTCCAAGCTTGACCTCCGTATGGGTTATCATCAGATTCGCATCCATGAACAAGATATCTCCATGACAGCATTCAGAACAAGCTATGGTTCTTATGAATATACTGCCATGTCTTTCGGCCTTGGCAATGCTCCTCCAACGTTCTCTCGCATGATGAACTTCATCTTCAACCCTTACACAAATGATTTCGTCCTGGTGTATCTCGATGATATCTTGGTCTTTTCCAAGAATAAGGAGGATCATGCCAAGCATTTGAGATTGGTGCTCGACAAACTAAGAGAGCACAAATTCTATGTGAAGTTTTCCAAGTGTGAGTTCTGGCTTGATGAGGTTCTTTAGCTTGGTCATATCATCTCCGCCAAAGGCATCGCTGTTAATCCCGAGAAGGTGTCTGCAATTGTGAATTGGGAACCTCCTCAGAATGTCAAGCAGCTCCGCAGTTTTCATGGACTTGCAAGCTATTATCGAAGTTTCGTTGAGAGTGTCTCTAAGATTGCAAAGCCTCTTTCCAACCTCCTCTAGAAGCATGTCAAGTATGTCTGGACACCTGAATGTGACGTTGCTTTCAACACCCTGAAAGAGAAGCTGGTCACAGCTCCTATCTTGACTCCTCCTGACGAATCCAAGCCATTTGAAGTTTTCTGTGATGCTTCCTTGCAAGGTCTCGGCACTATGTTCATGCAAGAGAAGAAAGTTGTGGCTTATACCTCTCGTTGGTTGAACCCCAAGTAAAGGAACTACCTCACTCACGATCTTGAGTTGGCGCAGTTGTCCATGCATTATTTATGTGGAGACATCTCTTGTTCGGAAGGAAAGTGGACATCTTCACAGATCATAAGAGCCTCAAGTACATCTTCACTCAACCCAAGCTCAACCTCAGGCAGACTCGATGGGTCGAAATGATTCAAGAGTACAATCCGAGTATTGAATATACTCCAGGCAAGGCCAATGTCATTGCAAATGCTTTGAGCAGGAAGGCTTACTGCAACAGCTTAATTCTCAAGCCCTTCCAACCGGAACTTGGTTGAGCTTTCCGCAAACTGAACCTCCAAGTTATTCCTCAAGGCTTTCTTGCCAACCTCCAAGTCATTCCTACTTTGGAAGATCAAATTCATGAGGCACAACTCCTGGATACCATGGTGAAGAAGGTGAAAGATGGGATTGCCAAGAGCCAACCCAAATACAAGTGCTATCGCATTGATGACAAAGACACTCTATTCTTCGAGGACCGGATTGTGGTTCCTAAAGGTGATCTAAGGAAAGTCATTATGAATGAAACGCACAATTATCTTTTGTCCATTCATCATGGAAGTACGAAGATGTACCATGACCTCAAGCAGTCGTATTGGTGGACTCGAATGAAGCGAGAAATTGCTAAATTCGTGAATGAATGTAATGTCTGCCGAAGAGTGAAAGCAGAACACCAATGACTATCTGGTCTCCTCCAACCTCTTGCTATTCCAGAATGGAAGTTTGACCATATCTAGATGGACTTCGTTACTGGATTTCCTATGTCCAAGCATGGAAATAGTACTATCTTCGTTGTCATCGACAAGCTTACTAAAGTGGCTCATTTCCTTCCGGTCAAAGAATCTATCATAGCAGCTCAGGTGGCAGAGCTATACACCTCCAGGATTGTCTCCTTGCAGGATATTCCGCAATTGATATCTTCAGATCGTGGAAGTATTTTCACCTCCAAGTTCTGGGACTCCTTCCAGAAGGCCATGGGCACCAACATTCGCTTCAGTACAACTTTCCATTCTCAAACAAGTGGCCAAGTCGAGCGAGTAAATCAAATCCTTGAAGATATGCCCAGGGCTTGTGTCATCTCTTGCGGCATGAAGTGGGAAGATTGTATTCCATATGCCGAGTTATCCTACAACAACAGCTTCCAAGCGAGTTCGGGCAAGGCCCCTTTTGAAATCCTCTATGGCAGAAAGTGTCGTACTCCTCTAAATTGGTCAGAGACTGGTGAACGCCAACTTCTTGGCAATGAATTAATCACAGAAGCTGAAGAAATGTGTAAAGTCATCCGTGAAAATCTCAAAGCCACGCAATCGCGCCAGAAGAGTTACTATGATAGCAAGCACCATGACTTGGCTTTCGAGATCGGAGACCATGTCTACCTCCGCGCCTCTCCAATGAAAGGCACTCGTTGCTTCGGTATCTAAGGGAAGCTTGCCCCTAGATGTGTGGGTCCTTTCAAGATCATTGGCAAAAGAGGCGATCTAGCCTATCAACTTGAGCTTCCGTCCAACTTCGCAAATGTGCATGATGTGTTTCACGTGTCTCAGCTTCGCAAGTGTTTCAAGACCCCTGAGCGCACCATTAACTTCAAAGAGATTGATCTCGAAGAAGATCTGTCTTATCATGAGCATCCCATTGCTATTCTTGAAGAAACCGAGTGCAAGACTTGCAACAAGTCAATCCAATTCCTGAAAGTGAAGTGGTCACACCATTTCGACCAAGAAGCCACCTGGGAGTGCGAGGATCACCTCCGTTCCGAATATCCGGAGTTCTCTCAGTCCTAGATCTCGGGAAGAGATCCTCTTGTAGTAGTGGAGTGTTGTAACACCCCGGATGTAACTTTCCTTGTTTGTAACACCGACTCTTGCCATTTTCGGCTTTATGTTCTGAGATTCCCTTCGTGGTTGGGTTTTGTCTTCGTTTTGCATTTTGTTCATGTCATGCATTTCATATCATGTCATCATGTGCATCATATTTGCATTCGTGTTCGTCTCATGCATCCGAGCACTTTCCCTGTTGTCCGTTTCGTAATCCCACACGTAGACCGCCTATCAAATTGCGTTCTGTTTGGAGGCCGTTTGATGCCCCAACGGTTAACTGAGTAACCGCAAAAGCCTCTTTGGATTGCAGCCCAACACCCCTCCAAAACAGCCCAATAACCCATCTAAACCTCTCCATGTTCTCCGCCATCGAATCACGATCATGTGGGCGAAGAACACACCTCATTTGGAAACTCCTACCTGCATCTACCTATAAATATGTGCACCCCCTACAAATCCACGGGTCCAAACCCTAGATTTTCTCCTCTCTCCGCCCCGGACGTGTCCGACCTCGCCAGACACCATCCACCGCCGCCGCCCGCAGCCAACGGGAGCACGCCACGTGGCCTCCCGCGCTCTCTCTCCTCCCGCTCCGCCGCAGCCCTCCGGGGCCCAAGGTCGGCCAGCCCCGGGCGCGACCAGGCCCGATGAGCCCCACGAGCCGCCGCTCGCCCCAAGTCGCCTCCACCGCCCACGCTTGCTCGCTGCCGCCGCCCTGCTCGCGCGCCTCCTCGCCGCCTTCGCCGGCCGCCGCCACCAACCGCGTCGCCGGCCCGCCTCTTCGTCGCCGCCGCCTCGGCTCCGCTTCGCCGCTCCCTCGCACCACCACTCCACCACGCCACCATTACCGTTCGTCGCCTCGCCTCCTCACGCCAGCGAGCCGCCCCTCCGCTGGATCTCCACCGCATCCTCGCCGGAGTCAACGTCGGCCAGATCCGGTCCGGGTGGACGAAATCCACCAAGAGCTGATCCAAATGGCCTCTTCCCCGTCCTACCGCTCCGTCCCGGATCCTTCCGCTCCGTTGAATTTTTCGAAGGGTGAGATTTTCACTAAGTCCCAGGAATTGTAGTATTTTTATGCCTACTTCATCTTGTCGTATCTCAGTGACCGTGGCTCCAAATCATGCATATGATATATCAAAATGTTCGGCTTGTTGAGCTCTTCATGTTAGATGCATTTTCATGCATGTTACTATAATTTATGATGCCATTTTCATTGTTGCAAGAGTGCTATAAAATGTTAACTGCTGGTACTTATCAGATCATGACGATTTTTCATTTTTGTTGCATTTGATGTGTGCATCATATGAGCATGAGGTCTACATGTGTTTTGAACTACAACATTCCATCTTTACAGAGGTGCAAGACTTGTATTTTTGTGACTAGCACAAGCATGCAAACTAGGCTCCGCGATGTTGCTCTTTTCAGGGACTTAGGATTTTGCTAAGTCCTTTTCCTGATGTTATTTTGATGCCATGTAAATTTGATGCTACCATGAGATCCATGCTTATTTTGAGATACTTCAGTAAGGATGTTTTGAACTTGTGGTTTTGCTCTATCCATTCATGCCCCTGTTTGAAATTATGGAGTGCTCCAGCATGTGTTTTTCTTGCTCTACTTTTGCTATATATTATTCCTAGCAGCTTGTTAACATGTTAATCAATATTGCCATGGTTGTTGCTAGTGATCCATTCATCCTATTAACTTGCTATTGCAATGGTTAGCTTCATGAACATGTCATCTTACTATTCGTATGCTTATGTTGTCATGTAATGCTTTGCGGTAAGTGGCATTAGCTCGCAAAGTTGCTATCATGAATCTGTTTATGCCATGCTCTGTTTTTCTGCAAAGTCTGAAACTGTTAATACAACTTGCTATGTTTACATGGGTGCCATCATATCTTCTGTGCCTTTTTGGCTCATGTTCAGTAAGGGACTTTTGTTCTGTGCATTTTGTAGAATCATGCCATTCCTTCGTTTGCTATGATATGTTCCTGTAGCATGTTGTTTGCTTTCTCTAAATAGTGCTTCCTAATGTTGTTTTTGACATGTTAGTATTTTCACCAAGTCTGTGAAGCTGATATCTTTTGCACTGCCATGCTTGTTTGAACCTGTTTTATTGCGATTTAGTATTAGCTCAGTGTTCATGTTTTGTCAAGAATCTCTTGTACATCACTTCCATATGCTTTGTTGTTATGTTGGAGTGTAGTAGCTTAGTTTCTTGTTGCATTCTATGTGGCATCATGCTGTTAATCGTAGATTTGCGTCATTCTTGTGATGCCTGCCATTTGCAAACCATGCATCCTTTTCCGGTGATCTTTATATCGATTTCAACCAAAATCATCTCATCTTTCCAGCGACATACTTGGTTTTACAAGTTAATGCCTTGATCTTTCTTTCCCATCCAGAGCATGCATATGCATTGCATATCATGTCTTGCATATCACGCCATGTATTGCATCATGTTGCTTGTGCATTGCACCATGATTGATTGTTTTTCCATTGCTTGTGTTCTTGCATTGGGTAGAGCCAAGAGACGAGCACGTGACCGAGGAACCTGTTGAGTACGCTAACGAGGATCAAGCTTTCAACAGCTCTGAGAACTTTGCAGGCAAGATGACCATACCCTCGAAATCACTTCTATCTTTACTTTGCTAGTTGTTCGTTCTATCGCTATGTAGCGCTACCTACCACTTGTTATATCATGCCTCCCATATTGCCATGTCCAGCCTCTAACCCACCTTCCTAGCAAACCGTTGTTTGGCTATGTTACCGCTTTTGCTCAGCCCCTCTTATAGCGGTGCTAGTTGTAGGTGAAGTTGAAGTTTGTTCCATGTTGGAACATGGATATGTTGGGATATCACAATATCTCGTATTTAATTTAATGCATATATATACTTGGTAAATGGTGGAAGGCTCGGCCTTTTGCCTGGTGTTTTGCTCCACTCTTGCCGCCCTAGTTTCCGTCATACCGGTGTTATGTTACTTGATTTTGCGTTCCTTACACGGTTGGGTGTTATGGGAACCACTTGATAGTTCGCTTTGAATAAAACTCCTCCAGCAAGGCCCAACCTTGGTTCTAACATTTGCCATCTAAGACTTTTCCCTTGGGTTTTCGCGAGCCCGAGAGTCATCTTTATTTTAACCCCCCGGGCAAGTGCTCCTCTGAGTGCTGGTCCAAACTAGAGCCCCTTGCAGCGCCACCTCGGGGAAACTTGAGGGCTGGTTTTAGTTGTATGGATTGCTCATCTGCTGTGCCCTATGAACGAGATATGTGTAGCTCCAATCGGGATTTGTCGGCACAGTCGGGCGGCTTTGCTGGTCTTGTTTTACCATTGTCGAAATGTCTTGTAACCAGGATTCTGAGACCGATCGGGTCTTCCCGGGAGAAGGAATATCCTTCGTTGACCGTGAGAGCTTGTGATGGGCTAAGTTGGGACACCCCTGCAGGTTATAAACTACCGAGAGCTATGCCCGTGGTTATGTGGCAGATTGGAATTTGTTAGTATCCGGTTGTAGAGAACTTGCCATTTAACTTAATTAAAATGAATCAACCGCGTGTGTAGCCGTGATGGTCTCTCTTCGGCGGAGTCCGGGAAGTGAACACGGTCTTGTGTTATGCTTGAACATAAGTAGTTTCAGGATCACTTCTTGATCACTTCTAGCTTCTCGACTGTGCTTTGCTTCTCTTCTCGCTCTACTTTGCTTATGTTAGCCACCATATATGCTTAGTGCTTGCTACAGCTCCACCTCACTACCTTCTCCAATCCATAAGCTTAAATAGTCTTGATCTTGCGGGTGTGAGATTGCCGAGTCCTCGTGCATCACGGATACTTCCAAACAGTTGCAGGTGCCGAGGATACCAGTGCAGGCGATGCTACCGAACTCAAGTGGGAGTTCGACGAGGATCTGGGTCGTTACTACATTTCATTTCCTGATGATCAGTAGTGGAGCCCAGTTGGGACGATCGGGGATCTAGCATTTGGGGTTGTCTTCCTTTATTTTGGTTCCATAGTCGGACCTCTGATTGTACTTTAGATGATGTATGGATTATTTATGTATTGTGTGCAGTGGCGATTGTAAGCCAACTCTTTATCCCTTTCTATTTAGTACATGAGATTGTGTGAAGATTACACCTCTTGCGACAAAACTAGCATGCGGCTATGCCTCTAAGTCGTGCCCCGACACGTGGGAGATATAGCCGCATTGTGGGTGTTACAAGTTGGTAATCAGAGCCATCCCTGACATAGGAGCCCCCTGCTTGGTCGAATCACTGACGTTGTTGAGTCTAGAACAAAATGTTTTGAGTCTTAGGATTATATATATCGGAGAGTAGGATTCTTTTTACTCCTCAGTCCCTTCGTCGCTCTGGTGAGGCCTCATGACGTATAAGTTTTGACTTCCCTCTCCTCAATTTTCATGAAAAAATTTAGGATCACGCGGGTATCTTGGAATCGTCCCGATAGTCTTGTGACGAGAACATTGTTCTTGGTGCCTCCTGACATTTTGGGGTTGTGGCAATGTCCCGGGGAGTTGAGCTCCGAGGTGTTGTCGTCACAATTTTATCATTGCAGTTCTGGAATACCTGAGTTCGCCGACATTGAAAAAATCTCTTTTATGCAGTTGTTGGTGAGATAACCTCGACGCCACCCAGTACTGGGGCGGGAGTTCGGGAGTATTGCCATAACTCGTATAACGGATGATTTTCAAAGGTTGAGGTACATGGTTTCCGAAGGTTTGTTGGTTATGTGTTGAAGGATGGATACAGCTGGATGTAGGAATTGTTAGTTTGGGTGAGATATTATGCTTCCCCTGTATCCCCAACATCTGACTGCATAACCAGAAAGTTTCGGGAGTTTTATAGGTGGGAATTCATGTAGCTCTAGTATT
This sequence comes from Triticum urartu, assembly GCF_003073215.2. Lineage (NCBI taxonomy): Eukaryota > Viridiplantae > Streptophyta > Magnoliopsida > Poales > Poaceae > Triticum > Triticum urartu. Next base: position 220,247,605 of record NC_053027.1, on the reverse strand, counting down.
TTTCCCACAGATATTTAGTTTGTGATTGGGTAATCCTTACCACTTATTTGTTCATGTTCGTACCTTGTTGATTTATTCATCTACCTTTATCTAAGTGGCTTCTCACCCTTATGGATGTGTGATGATTTACTTTGGAATTCATTCGTTCATCCTTGTTCGAATGTTTATTGTGAAGACTTTATGTTGCAATTCCAATCCATTGATTCATCTTGTATATCTGCCTATCAAGATTCTAACGGATGTCACCTTCTTCAGGATGGCTCCTCCAACGCATCAGAATCCGGACCGCAATGATGGGGATCAGTCGAACCCTCCGCCACCACCTCCACCTCCGGAGGCATGGCAAGCTGTCATGGCAGCTGTCGGTGTCAAAACCGGCGGATCTCGGGTTGGGGGTCCCGAACTGTGCGTCTAAGGCGGATGGTAACAGGAGTTGGAGGACACAATGTTTACCCAGGTGCGGGCCCTCTCGATGGAGGTAATACCCTACTTCCTGCTTGATTGATCTTGATGAAATGAGTATTACAAGAGTTGATCTACCATGAGATCGGAGAGGCTAAACCCTAGAAGCTAGCCTATGGTATGATTGTTGTCGTCCTACGGACTAAACCCTTCAGTTTATATAGACATCGTAGGGGGCTAGGGTTACACAGAGTCGGTTACAATGGAGGAGATCTACATATCTAAATTGCCAAGCTTTCCTTCCACGCAAAGGAGAGTCCCACCCGGACACGGGATGAAGTCTTCAATCTTGTATCTTCATAGTCCAACAGTCTGGCTGTCCGAGGACCCCCTAATCTAGGACTCCTGCCACCAATGCCAACACTCAGATGCTTTTGCTACTCTTGCAAGAGCACAACCAAGGGCAAGGCAACCAAGGAAATCAAGGCCGAGGCAACAATCAGCCTCAGTTTGCTACCCTCAACCAGTTCCTCACAAACCAGCTGAAGTCCTTCAGCAATTGTGTTGAGGCCACAGACACCGATGACTGGCTTGCGGACATCTGCACATGTAGCAATGTCAAGCCTGAGGACAAGGTCAAGTTTGCTTCATTACAACTCAAGGACCAAGCTGTTGAGTGGTATCAACAATACAGAGATTCTAGAGGAGGTCGTGTGATTACTTGGGATGATTTCTGCCGAGACTTCAAAGCTCATCACATCCCACCAAGTGTTGCTGAGAGCAAGCGCGAGGAGTTCCGCAATCTGAAGCAAGGCAGCATGTCCGTGTATCAATACAATATCCGGTTTCAGAAACTTGCTCGCTTTGCTAAACAAGACGTTCCTGGCGAAAAGAGTATGATCTATCAATTCAGAGGTGGCCTTGGAGAAGATTTGCAGTTAGCTCTCGTGCTTCTTGAGCCGACTAAGTTTGATCAATTCTATAACATGGCACTAAAGCAAGAAGCTGCTCGACTCAAGTGTGAGGCTTCCAAGAAGAGATTCAGAGATGCAGTTCAGTCTTCTTCTTCATCACAAGTGGCAGCTAAGCAACAGAAGTTCTGGTTGCCTCCTCCTACGTTTCGTTAGCCCTACCAGCAGAAGAACAAAGGTGGCAATGGATCTTCCCACCCACCCAACCCAGGATATCAGAACAAAGCTCAGTCTCAAACTCCAAGGTCAAGTGCTCCTTATCATCTTCCGCTCTCAGAGGTTACTTGCAACAAGTGTTAACAGAAAGGGCACTATGCAAACAAGTGCTTCAACCAAAGGCGCTTTTCGCCTCCTCCTCCTGTGAGATCTTCAAGCAATGCAGTGGTCAAGCATAATTCCATGTTTGCAAAGGTGAACATGATGAACGCAGCTCAGGCAGAGGATTCTTCAGAAGTGATCATGGGTAATCTTCCTGTTAATGACTTTCCTGCAAAAGTCTTATTCAATTCTGGTGCATCACATTCTTTCATTTCAAGACCTTTTGTGGCTATGCATGATTTGGTTACTCAAGTATTGACGAGACCATTGTCTATAGTTTCTTCCGCTCAACAAATGTCTTCTCGAGTATTCGTTCGGGATTCCGTTATCAAGATGGGCAACTATAAACTTCTGTCCTCTCCGATTGTTCTTGGCGACTCGGATATTGATCTAATTCTCGTAATGGACTGGCTTTCTAAGCACAAGGCTCAGCTTGATTGTGCTGCCAGGGAAATTCAATTGACACACTCTTCTGAGGAGGTGATCATCTATGCCGCTCAGGACACAACCATTCGACTGTTTTCTCTCAATGAGAAGGGCGAGTTGAATGCCATCTCTCAGATTCCAGTCATTTGTGAATATCAAGACGTCTTTCCAGAAGAGTTTCCAGGAATGCCACCTCACCGGCCAGTTGAATTCGTTATTGATCTTGATCCTGGTACGGAACCCGTTTGCAAGTGTCCTTACAAGCTTGGGCCAGAGGAGTTGAAGGAATTGAAGAAACAACTCGATGAACAAAAGCGTATGGGTCTGATCAGACCAAGTTCATGTCCATGGGGTTGTGGTGTTCTTTTTGTTCGGAAGAAGGATGGAACGGAACGACTCTGCGTCGACTACCGTCCATTGAACAAGAAGACAATTAAGAACAAGTATCCACTTCCCAACATCAATGAGCGATTCGATCAACTGAAAGGTGCTAAAGTATTCTCCAAGCTTGACCTCCGTATGGGTTATCATCAGATTCGCATTCCTGAACAAGATATCCCCAAGAAAGCATTCATAACAAGCTATGGTTCTTATGAATATACTGTCATGTCTTTCGGCCTTGGCAATGCTCCTCCAACGTTCTCTCGCATGATGAACTTCATCTTCAACCCTTACACAAATGATTTCGCCCTGGTGTATCTCGATGATATCTTGGTCTTTTCCAAGAGTAAGGAGGATCATGCCAAGCATTTGAGATTGGTGCTCGACAAACTAAGAGAGCACAAATTCTATGCGAAGCTTTCCAAGTGTGAGTTCTAGCTTGATGAGGTTCTTTACCTTGGCCATATCATCTCCGCCAAAGGCCTCTCTGTTAATCCCGAGAAGGTGTCTGCAATTGTGAATTGGGAACCTCCTCAGAATGTCAAGCAGCTTCGTAGTTTTCTTGGACTTGCAAGCTATTGTCGAAGATTCGTTGAGAATTTCTCTAAGATTGCAAAGCCTCTTTCCAACCTCCTCCAGAAGCATGTCAAGTATGTCTGGACACTTGAATGTGACATTGCTTTCAACACCCTGAAAGAGAAGCTGGTAACAGCTCCTGTCTTGACTCCTCCTGACGAATCCAAGCCATTTGAAGTTTTCTGTGATGCTTCCTTGCAAGGTCTCGGCGCTGTGTTAATGCAAGAGAAGAAAGTTGTGGCTTACACCTCTCGTCAGTTGAAGCCCAACAAAAGGAACTACGCCACTCACGATATTGAGTTGGCACAATTTTCCATGCATTATTAACGTGGAGACATCTCTTGTTGGGAAGGAAAGTGGACATCTTCACAGATCATAAGAGCCTCAAGTACATCTTCACTCAACCCAACCTCAACCTCAGGCAGACTCTATGGGTCAAATGATTCAAGAGTACAATCCGAGTATTGAATATACTCCATGCAAGGCCAATGTCATTGCAAATGCTTTGAGCAGGAAGGCTTACTAGAACAGCTTAATTATCAAGCCCTTCCAACCGGACCTTTATGAAGCTTTCCGCAAACTGAACTTCCAAGTTATTCCTCAAGGCTTTCTTGCCAACCTCCAAGTCTCTCCTACTTTGGAAGATCAAATTCGTGAGGCACAACTCCTGGATACCATGGTGAAGAAGGTGAAACATGGGATTGCCAAGAGCCAACCCAAATACAAGTGATATCGCATTGATGACAAAGACACTATTTTTCAAGGACCGGATTGAGGTTCCTAAAGGTGATCTAAGGAAAGTCATTGTGAACGAAGTGCACAATTCTCTTTTGTCCATTCATCCTGGAAGTACGAAGATGTACCATGACCTCAAGCAGTCGTATTGGTGGACTCGAATGAAGGGAGAAATTGATAAATTCATGAATGAACATAATGTCTGTCGAAGAGTGAAAGTAGAACACCAACGACCAACAGGTATCCTCCAACCTCTTACTATTCCAGAATGCAAGTTTGGCCATATCGAGATGGACTTCGTTACTGGAGTTCCTAAGTCCAAGCATGGAAATGATGCTATCTTCGTTGTCATCGACAAGCTTACAAAAGTGGCTCATTTCATTCCGATCAAAGAATCTATCATAGCTACTCAGCTGGCAGAGCTATACACCTCCAAGATTCTCTCCTTGCATGGTATTCTGCAATTGATATCTTCATATCGTGGAAGCATTTTCACCTGCAAGTTCTGCGACTCCTTCCAGAAGGCCATGGGCACCAACATTCGCTTCAGTACAGCTTTCCATCCTCAAACAAGTGGCCAAGTCGAGTGAGTAAATCAAATCCTTGAAGATATGGTCAGGGCTTGTGTCATCTCTTTCGGCATGAAGTGGGAAGATTGTCTTCCATATGCCGAGTTCTCCTACAACAACAACTTCCAAGCGAGTTCGGGCAAGATCCCATTCGAAATCCTCTATGGCAGAAAGTGCCGTACTCCTCTAAATTGGTCAGAGACTAGTGAACGCCAACTTCCTGGCAAAGACTTAATCACAGAAGCTGAAGAAATGTGTAAAGTCATCCGTGAAAATCTCAAAGTCGCGCAATCACGCCAGAAGAGTTACTATGGTAGCAAGCACCGTGACTTGGCTTTCGAGATCGGAGACAATGTCTACCTCCGCGTCTCTCTAATGAAAGGCACTCGTCCCTTCGGTATCAAAGGGAAGCTTGCCCCTAGATATGTGGGTCCTTTCAAGATCATTGGCAAAAGAGGAGATCTAGCCTATCAACTTGAGCTTCCGTCCAACTTCGCAAATGTGCACGATGTGCTTCACGTGTCATAGCTTCGCAAGTGTTTCAAGACTCCTGAGCGCACCATTAACTTGAAGAGATTGATCTCGAAGAAGATTTGTCTTATCATGAGCGTCCCATTCAGTAAGTCTGAAACTTCTGCTATGTCTGAAACTGTTAATAAAACTTGCTACGATTACATGGGTGCCATCATATCTTCTGTGTCTTTTTGGCTCATGTTCAGTAAGGGACTTTTGTTCTATGCATTTAGTAGAATCATTCCATGCATTTGTTAGCTATGATATGTTCCTGTAGCATGTTCTTTTCTTGCTCTAAACAGTGCTTCCTGATGTTGGTTTTGACATGTTAGTGTTTGCACCAAGTCTGCACTTTTTCCATTCTTCTTTAAACCTGTTCTATTGTGATTTAGCAGTAGTTCAGTGTTCATTTTTTGTCAAGAATCTCTTGTGCATCCCTGCCATATGCTTTGTTGTTAAGTTGGAGTGCAGTACCATAGTTTCTTGTTGCATTCTAAGTGGCATCATGCTGTTAATCGCATATTTGCGTCATTCTTGTGATGCTTGCCATTTTGCAAACCGTCCATTCGTTTCCGATGATTTTTATATCAATTTCAACTGAAATCATCTCATCTTTCCAGTGGCATACTTAGTTTTCCAAGTTGATGCCTTGATCTTTCTTTCCCTTCCGGAGCACGCAAATGCATTGCATATCATGTCTTGCATATCATGCCATGTATTGCATCATGTTGCTTGTGCATTGCACTGTGATTGATTGTTGTTCCATTGCTTGTGTTCTTGCCTTGGGTAGAGCCAGGTGACGAGTACGTTACTGAGGAATCTGTTGAGTATGCTAAGGAGGATCAAGCTGTCGACAACTCTGAGAACTTTGCAGGCAAGATGACGATACCCTCGAAATCACTTCTATCTTTGCCTTGCTAGTTGTTCATTCTATCGCTATGTCGTGCTACCTACCACTTGTTATATCATGCCTCCCATATTGCCATGCCCAGCCTCTAACCCACCTTCCTAGCAAACCATTGTTTGGCTATGTTACCGCTTTTTCTCAGCCCCTCTTATAGCATTCTTAGTTGCAGGTGAAGTTGAAGTTTGTTCCATGTTGAAACATGGATATGTTGAGATATCACAATATCTCGTATTTAATTTAATCCATCTATATACTTGGTAAAGGGTGGAAGGCTCGGCCTTTTGCCTAGTGTTTTGTTCCACTCTTGCCGCCCTAGTTTCCGTTATACCAGTGTTATGTTCCTTGATTTTGCGTTCCTTACGCGGTTGGGTGTTATGGGAACCCCTCAACAGTTTGCTTTGAATAAAACTCCTCCAACAAGGCCCAACCTTGGTTTTAATATTTGCCAGCTAAGCCTTTTCCCTTGGGTTTTCACGAGCCTGAGGGTCATCTTTATTTTAACCCCCGGGCCAGTGCTCCTCTGAGTGCTGGTCCAAACTAGAGCCCCTTGCAGCGCCACCTCGAGGAAACTTGAGGGCTGGTTTTAGTTGTACGGATTGCTCATCCGGTGTGCCCTAAGAACGAGATATGTGCAGCTCCTATCGGGATTTGTCGGCACAGTCGGGCGGCTTTGCTGGTCTTGTTTTACCATTGTCGAAATGTCTTGTAACCGGGAGTCTGAGACCGATCGGGTCTTCCCGGGAGAAGGAATATCCTTCGTTGTCCGTGAGAGCTTGTGATGGGCTAAGTTGGGACACCCCTGCAGGGTATAAACTTTCGAGAGTCGTGTCCATGGTTATGTGGCAGATGGGAATTTGTTAATATCCTGTTGTAGAGAACTTCCCATTTAACTTAATTAAAATGAATCAACCGTGTGTGTAGCCATGATGCTCTCTTTTCGGCGGAGTCCAGGAAGTGAACACGGTCTTGTGTTATGCTTGAACGTAAGTAGTTTCAGGATCACTTCTTGATCACTTCTAGCTTCTCGACCGTGCTTTGCTTCTCTTCTCGCTCTACTTTGCGTATGTTAGCCCCATATATGCTTAGTGCTTGCTGCAGCTCCACCTCACTACCTTCACCTACCCATAAGCTTAAATAGTCTTGATCTCATGGGTGTGAGATTGCTGAGTCCTCATGACTCACGGATACTTCCAAACAGTTGCAGGTGCCGAGGATACCAGTGCAGGTGATGATATTGAACTCAAGTGGGAGTTCGACGAGGATCTGGGTCGTTACCACATTTTGTTTCCTGATGATCAGTAGTGGAGCCCAGTTGGGACGATCGGGGATCTAGCATTTGAGGTTGTCTTCCTTTATTTTGGTTCCGTAGTCGGACCTTTGATTGTACTGTAGATGATATATGGATTATTTATGTATTGTGTGAAGTGGCGATTGTAAGCCAACTCTTTATCCCTTTGTATTCAGTACATGGGATTGTGTTAAGATTACCCCTCTTGCGACAAAAATACCATACGACTATGCCTCTAAGTCATGCCCCGATACGTGGGAGATATGGCCGCATTGTGGGTGTTACATCCCATCTTCAAATATTCTTCAGCGTTGACAACTCTTTCTCTGTTCTGTTACTCATACATGCTCCAGAGCTTTGCCAGGCACATCTTCAAAGACTGTGGCCACTATTGATCAATCCACTCCAAGTAACAACACTTCCGTTCATCCTATAATATTTAAAATTAGATCAGTTACAATTGTAAGGGAAATGGGTTTATAGCAACATATAAAAGCACTAATGCTTATTTTGAAAAACTAAAGAAACATGTTAATTATGACATATCTTCTCAAAAAGATCAATGTGCAAATGAATTAATTGCTACTTAGATAACAACCAAATTCTAGAACATCAGAAGCTATAATTAACTACAACAATGCTACAAGTTCTTACTCATGTACAATAAATAACAAATTGAACATTTTATGAGGAAGGTAAATATAACTGCAATAGCATAGCGACAGTGTTTGGATGACAAAAAATTAATACTAACAGGTGTGTACATGCACAAATTTAGTAAGATAGAACTAATAGCACTAAGGTCGTCCACTATGTATGCCAAAACTAGTCTAAAGACAACTGTTGCTACATGTCGCACCAGTGCCTTGCACTAGAGAACAGATGAAGCGGAAAAAAAATAAGGGGCCGAACTCCGAAGCACCTATTTGCTCCATTGCCCAGTTCCTTTGTGCCATAAAGATTTAGTATTTTACTGCTTGGCTTCTTGGATGTGTGGACCAAACTTGGCTGCACAAACTGCTGAAGCGGTGCTAAATAATTTTCTAATGGCACCGCTGATGAAATGGCAACAATTTTAGATACTAGGTACAAACTATGACACTGTCTTAGGATGCGTTTGGTTGAAGGTGTGGTATGAATGGGTTGGGACCGTGACAGTGTCTAAATCACATCTAACAAATGATTTGTAACAATGAAAGTGGGTCTAACTTTCTCTGCACATGCCAGAAACTTCCTCCCACTATCCATAGATTCAAATGCAACTAGCTTCACGCATGGAGATTGATGGTGACGACGAGCAGACATATCTTCAGCCACCCCGCTCCATTCATTGCCACTGATGGTCCTAGGGAGCTACAAAACGAAGAAGTGACTCAAATCGATCGCCAGGTAAAAATCCTTCATTTGAAGTCATAGCCCGAGAGAGAGAAGAGAGGCATACCGGGTGGTGAAGGAGTCGTTGCCGGAGGAGGAAGCGCTGGAGAGGTCTTTGAAGAAGACCATGGTGACCCCGGCGGTAGGATACAAGACGGCGAGAGCGAGGAATGGGCTATAGCTTAGGAAGGAAGGAGGAAATAGGGGAAATGTGACTTGTGGTCGGGGGGAAAAGGGGGTGGGGAAGGGGGGAGGGGGTAGATATTTTTGGCGGTAGGCCAAAATTTTGGAAATGTGGAGGGAAACTTTGCGCGCGGTGCCTCTGGACCATTCACTTTGAACGATTGTTTGCATCACAAACGATTGTTCTTCTTTACGCGCATGGGATGAGTTTGATAATTCAAATTTTGGTGGAAATTTCCCCGGGTACGTCATTGCATAATTTAACATCGCTTGCTAATTTGGGCACACAAAATAGTGTATAGCAGACATACCACACTTACTGAATCGAGCAATTTTAGTAATTAAACAGTGCCAGTTGACCTAAACATTTCTCTAACAAAAGGCCAGCATTAAAAACAGAGCCTAAGTACGCATAATTTTAACAAATCCGCCGCAGCACCGGCCTATGCATCACCGGTGTGAGATGAGATGTCGATGACTTTTCCTGGCGTCATGCCGCCGTTGGTGGACTCCGCATCCCCCCTGCTTAAGGCCCTATTTGGTTCAGCTTTTATCGACGGATTCCACTATCACGTAGCAGAATCTGAACCAAAGGGCAAACCAAGCAGAATCCGATTCCTGAAATCCGCTGCCAAAATCTGAACCAAAAGTAGAAGTAGCCCAGGACGTGCTTTTCAAAATCTGATTCCGCCGCGGGCCAAAATCTGAAAAAGCTATATCAGCTTGTTTGCAAAATGACCTACATCTTTTTCACATCAGATTTTCCATAGCTGTTTTTTCATAGCAGATTTTTCACAGCTGCTTTTAAAAATCCACAGCCAAACCAAACATGGCCTAAGCCGACCGCGTCCTCGTCCTCGTCCTCGTCCTCGGCGCTGGCCTCAAGGTTGTAGTACTCGTAGTAGTGGCTACACCAGAGCTCGTGTTGGTACTTCACCGCCAATTCCTCGACGGACAGACTCTTCTCTACCTCGACCTCGACCAGGCGCAACTCCTCCTCCCGGCGCTCCTCGATCTCCGCCGCCTCCTGCATCTCCAGCTCCCTCTCGGCGACCTCATGAGGAAGCAGGTGCTCCATGGCCACTGCCGCCTTTTCGGACGTGGGTTGCATGCTGGAGTCTGAGGTGGCCTGGAATATCTTGGTGTGTGCATCCTCGATCTTGGCATGGATGGCCTCGACCCGGGCCAGTGCGACATTGGCGGGACGGACAGCAGCACGAGCGCTCTCGGCATTTGCAGCCGCCATCGCAGCAGCAGCTACAGCCGTCTTGGCTGCTGCAGCTGTCCTGGCCACTACCACAGACGCCCTCTCAGTGGAAGCGGGCACGCTTAATGCGGATTCGGTGGCACTCTCGGCATAGACGGCCGCGCTCTCGGCGTAGGCGGCGGCGCTCGGGGGGCACGGCCATCGTACTGGCCTTCTCAAAGCATTTCCACGGCGTCATCTTTGCAAGAAGGGGTGCAGGAATGAGGATCGAGATTCGTAGATTCGGGGGTTGCCAATACTGGAGCAGACGAGCCGGCGAAGCTTAAGGAGGAAGACTTAAATAGACCCAGATATTTTCATCGCAAACGGTTCCTAGAAAACAACTGTGTGTGCTGTTGTAGATATTTTTTATTAGCTGTGAAAGATGAATTTGGAGTAAAGTGGCAACGGATGGTGCTTTAAATGTACGAGAAAATTTGTAGTACTAATACAACTGTCATGTCAAATTTTGGAAAATTTTAGGGGTCATTTGACCTTTTAGGACATTTAAGTGATTTTTCTAGCCATTTAATGACTGTAATTTAAATTTGAACTACATGTACATGCAACAGCTAACCATAATGGTTTGAAAAGTCATATTTTGTGTACTTGTGTGCGATTTAATTCCATGTGTAGTAAATTGGAAGGAATTTTCAAACATATTGGTCTAACGGCTATGAAACAATTAAGCATGGAGTGCCATGGCATTTAAATTCCAAAAAAATAAAAAACATCAGAAACACATGAAACCTTGGTTGATGTAATGTCATGCCACCAAGATGATGTGGTAAAAAATTTGGCATGTGTGACGAAAGTTTGGACACACACCCCTCACAAACCGGAGCAACTCACTAGAAGGCTCGTGGTTCCGAGAGGGAACAATGCATCTTTGATGACGAACGGGAGATATCTTCCTCTTACAACCTTCAAATTTTTTCTACATGTAACGCGCACTAATACAACTGTCATGTGAAAATTTGGAAAATTTCAGGGGTTATTTGACCTTTTGAAGACATTTAAGTGATTTTTTAGCCATTTAATTACCGTAATTCAAATTTGAACTACATCTACATGCAACGGCTAACAATAACGGTTTGAAAAATCATATGTTTGTACTTGTGTGCAAGTTAATTCCATGTGAAATAAATTAGAAGGAATTTTTAAACATATTGGTCTCACGACATGGACACATGCATATGTATGCATGGAGTGCCATGGCATTTTAATTCCAAAAAAATAAAAAATGGTCAGAAACACATGAAACCTTGGTTGATGTAATGTCATGCCACCAAGATGATGTGGTAAAAAAATTGGCATTTTTATGAAAGTATGGACACACACCCCTTACAAACCAGAGCAACTCACTAGAAGGCTTGTGGTTCCAAGAGGGAACAATCAATGTTTGATGATGAACACGAGATAGCTTCCTCTTATGGCCTTCAACTTTTTTCTATGTTTAACGTGCACTACTACAACTGTGATGTGAAAATTTGGAAAAATCTAGGGGTCATTTGACCTTTTAAAGACATTTAAGTGATTTTTTAGCCATTTAATGACCGTAATTGAAATTTGAACTACATCTACATGCAATGTCTAACCATAACGGTTTGAAAATCATTTTTGAGTACTTGTGTGCGAGTTAATTCCATGTGCAGTAAATTAGAAGGAATTTTGAAACAGATTGGTCTCGCGACATGGACACATGCATATGTATGCATGGAGCACTACTAGGAAAATGCTTATAGATATAAGTTTACCAGTAGCGTTTGTTTATAGCCCCACGCTACTAAAGAGCACTATTGGTATCAGTTAGCAGCAGCGCTTGTTACACAGCACCACGCTACTGCTAAGTGTAATACACCACACCCCCTGTCAAAAAATAGCAGCAGCGCCTGTCATCCAACCTGCGCTATAGCTAGTGGGCCTAGCAGTAGCGCTGGCCCATTTCCCGAGCTGCTATTAAGCCCACTACCCCCCCCCACGCCCCCGGCCCGGCCGGCCTGATCTCACTCTAACTCATACTCCCACACTCCGACCCTCTCGATCCCCTGCGCGCCGCCGTCAACCCCCGCACTGCCGTCCCCCGCGCCGGCCCTCCTCCCAGCGTCGGCCGCCCTCGCCCGCGCCAGCCCTCCTCCCCGCCGGCCGCCCAGCTCCCCCGCGTCGGCCTCCCTCCTCCGCCCGCCGCCCCGGCCCCCGCGCCGGCTCTCCTCCCGCACCGGCCCTCCTCCACCGAGAGGTATTCCTTCCTCCTTCCTCCTCCTCCCTCCCTAGTTATAGTTATTAGAGTAATTATTTTGAATTATGTAGTTGAAAAAATGTAGGTTATTAGAATAATTTAGGTTATGCATGATCGAACCCTTGCTTGGACAGATTAGGTATGAACCCTAGTTAATTCGTATGAACCCTAGGTTTTTAAATTTAGCTAGGTTTTAAAGTTAGGACAAAAAGTTAGCTAGGTTTTTAATTAGGTGTAGTTAATGGAATTTAGGTGTTTTAAGTGTATTTAAAAGATTTTTAGGTGTTTTAGTTGTTTTAGGTGTAGTTAACAGAATTTTAGGTGTTTTAGTTGTTTTAGGTGTAGTTAACAGAATTCTAGGTATTTTTTAGTTAAAGCAATTGCTTTTATTTTTTTTAGTTAAAGCAATTTTTCCTGTTATATGCAAATTTACAGTGGACATGTCATATATTTCCGAGTGGCCTATGTTTTGCCAGAAATGTTAATTCGTTTATGTTCTGGCAAATTTCAGGCGCTCGATATGTCCTGTTTTTAGCAAAGGTCATGCCAAATTTTGCTTATCGTGTTTATTAATTTTGTTTTAATAATTAAGCATTTTGTTCTCGATGATGCCTATCCCGCATCCTCGTCGTCGACTCGGCGGAGGACTCCTGGTTGAGCCGAGGGGCCATGTCCGGGACTGGGCTCCGCCGGGCTGGTACTGGGTTGTGCTACCTTCTGGTGAGCGCATCTTAGTGAGGAGCCAGCCCGTCATCGACCCGGAGCTTCTTTGGTGGCGGGCACGTGGGCCTACATCAGTGGAGAGGCTTGAGTCCCCCGCGCAGGTGGTACAACACCGTGTCACGGAGGAGAACACGCACGTCCATCGCTACTTGGTTCTGTTGGCAAACGGCCGGTTCTCCAATACCTGGCAGATTCTTTGGGGATCTCACCGGAGCTATGATCCGGTGATGGTTCCTTCTCTTTGGGTGTCCACCGCGGCCCACTGAACCTAAAGGAGCTATTATTTGAGATGTATTAGTGATATTATATGATGATCTTTGCTACAAACTACTATATATGTATTCGATGATGGATTATTAATTACCTATTAGCTATTTTCTTATTGAATGGAAAAGATGAGCGCGGTTTGTGCTACAAACTACTATATATGTATTCATGATGGATTATATGATGATCTTTGCTACAAACTACTACAAACTACAAATTTTAGGTGTTTTAGTTGTTATATGATGATCTTTGCTACAATCTACTATATATGTATTCGATGATGGATTATTAATTACCTATTAGGAAATGTCTGACGACGAAAGCGAATTCGCTATGTGCGAGTACTGTGAAGATAAGCGCGATCTGTGCGACATGCCTCACTTGGTAGAAGGTCGGCGCTTCAGCATCAAGCTCCAAGAGACCTTCGATGTTGAAACGGTACGCAACAACGACAAGTGTTTTTTGTTATTTTTTGCACGACTTCTCTGCTTCTTCAACATCTAATTTCCGTCTTTTACAATTTGACTAGCTTATCCCATGCCATGCGAGACGCTATGTCTTGGAGAAGATGGGTTTTGAAGATCATGAAAGAATGGAGACAAAGATAATTCAACTAAGGACCCATCATGGTTATGATTTTGCTATAAATCTATACAATTATGTGAACTCATCCAATTTTGGTTACCTGAATTGGGAAGCCCTTTGCAAGGCGTATGATTTTCATGAGGGTATGCTTCTCACCTTCGATCTTGGTGATCCTGACATCGACAAAAATGATATGACCATTTGGGTCCTTGTTAACACGCTTCCAGTTTTAGCGCTGTGTGAGTTTCTTAAACATATTTACTAAGTAATTTATATTGTTTATTTCAAAATATTTGACAGTTTATTTCCATTGACAGCTTATTTTCATTCTTCAAAAAATGTACAGAAAATGCTAGACAGAACCTACTACTACAATGATGAAGCACAATTAACTTATAAGGAGCAAGATGGTCTTATCTCATTTTTACTAATATTGAGAATTACAATATCTATTATCAAACTCCTCCACATTATGGTCAATACGTGCCACTAGTGCACGTGTTGAACTACGGTAACATCAATGGAGATATCATGGTAAGATTTTCTACTATTACGACATCCGTGCATCTGTTGCATAAATTCTTCTAAAACTAAACTATATTGCTAACTACAAAGTTATTACTATGTTTTTGAACAGAAAATCCCGATGGATTGTGTGCCTCATCTGATGTTGACAAGAGGTCGCGTTAACGTTATGAGCTTACAGCCACCATGGCCAGGTCATCTGCAGTATCCACATCACTCCTGTCCATACCAGATTTCTAAAAGCGAGGAAGCCATGATAATAGATGATTTCAAAAAATGTTTGAACCATCATAGAGAGCTACTTGGAAGCAACATTGTGCGTAGGCCAAGACTCAGAGACAAGATGATCTCCGTTCTTTATTATGGAGAGTCAATTTTCCTTAATGCAGCGTCAATGCCTATCTTGTTTTATGATATTTTACCTAAGAGAGGGTAGAGTAGGTCCTATGAGAGGAGTAGGTCATAGCTAGAATGTGTTATTATGTGCTACAATGTGTTAGAGTTCATGATGAGGAGGAGGAGTTGTGATTATGACTAGTGACCAACTTGTTATATGATGTCTCATTGACGAACATTGTTTGATGGTGATGACAAGTGGTAAAGAATATGCTATTTAAACAGACTAGTTCATGATGAGTTGTTATTGTATAAAAGATATATCTGTTTAAACATGTACAGCGCCAAAATGCTAAGAAAACATAAATGTTAGCAGTAGCGCGGCCCTGAAAACACGCTACTAGTACTTGAACTTACCAGTAGCGCTGGCCTATAAACGCGCTACTGCTACAAATAGCTGTAGCGCCGTAGCAGTAGCGCTGGTGCCCGCACTACTGGTAGCTCAAAAACCAGTGCTACTGGTAAGCATTTTCCTAGTAGTGGAGTGTCATGGCATTTTAATTCCAAAAAATTAAATAATGATCAGAAAAACATGAAACCTTGCTTGATGTAATGTCATGCCACCAAGATGATGTGGTAAAACAATTGGCCTGTTTGACGAAAGTTTGGACAAACCCCCCTCACAAACCGGAGCAACTCACTAGAAGGCTCATGGTTCCAAGAGGGAACAATGCATGTTTGATGACGAATGGCCTTCAATTTTTTTCCACATTTAGCATGCACTAGTACAATTGTAATGTGAAAATTTGGAAAATTCTAGGGGTCATTTGACCTTTTAAAGACATTTAAGTGATTTTGTAGCCATTTAATGACCGTAATTCAAATTTTAACTACATCTACATGCAACGCCTAACCATAATGGTTTAAAAATCATATTTGTGTACTTGTGTGCGAGTTAATTCCATGTGTAGTAAATTAGAAGGAATTTTCAAACATATTGGTCTCACGACATGGACACATGCATATGTATGCATGGAGTGCCATGGCATTTTAATTCCAAAAAAATTAAAAAATGATCAGAAAAACATGAAACCTTGCTTGATGTAATGTCATGCCACCAAGATGATGTGGTAAAAAATTGTCTTGTTTGACGAAAGTTTGGACACCCCCCCTCACAAACCGGAGCAACTCACTAGAAGGCTCGTGGTTCCGAGAGGGAACAATGCATGTTTGATGACAAACAGGAGATAGGTTACTCTTACGGCGATCAAATTTTTTCCTACATTAAACATGCACTAATACAACTGTCATGTGAAAATTTGGAAAATTTCAGGGGTCATTTGACCTTTTAAAGATACTTAAGTGATTTTTCTAGCCATTTAATGCCCGTAATTCAAATTTGAACTTCATCTACATGCAATGGCTAACCATAACGGTTTGAAAAATCATATTTGTGTACTTGTGTGCGAGTTAATTCCATGTGCAGTAAATTAGAAGGAACTTTAAACATATTGGTCTCACAACATGGACACATGCATATGTATGCATGCAGTGCCATGGCATTTTAATTCCAAAAAAATAAAAAATGATCAGAAAAACATGAAACCTTGCTTGATGTAATGTCATGCCACCAAGATGATGTTTTAAAAAATTGGCCTGTTTGATGAAAGTTTGGACACACCCCCTCACAAACCGGAGCAACTCACTAGAAGGTTCGTGGTTCGCAGAGGGAACAATGCATGTTTGATGACGAATGGGAGATAGCTTCCTCTTACGGCCTTCAAATTTTTTTTCCTACGTTTAACATGCACTAATAGTCTAATACAATTCTCATGTGAAAATTTGGAAAATTCCAGGGGTCATTTGACCATTTAAAGACATTTATGTGATTTTCTAGCCATTTAATGACCGCAATTCAAATTTGAACTACATCTACATGCAACGGGTAACCATAACGGTTTGAAAAATCATATTTTTGTGTACTTGTGTGCGAGTTAAAAAATCATCAGACGATGTAAATATTTGGTGTTTAAAAAATAAAATGTAAAGATCTGGCAAGACAACCGCCCCCCACACGATTGCACTCTATCTCGCGGCTGGAGGTTTCATAGGTGAGGGGCAGGGATCATTAATCAGACACAGTTTTGTATTGGAAACCGTCAGGTATTATGTGCACACATGGATTTTCTTGCAGGAATCATGTGTAATTCAAACTATAGTACTCATAAATTCCGGGGACCGGCGTGTGTACTGTTCCCGTCGATCTAGATTCCGGCCGCCAATAAATACTACCTTGCTCACGTCGTCCCGCGTGCATTCTCATCTACATCCTCCCCTTGCTTGCCCTCTCTCTGAAATCTTCGCCATGGCGTTGCCGGTCTGCCAACGCACCGACGAGGAGTCGCCACCCCCCCTCCCCTCCGAGGACGCTCATGTTGGGGAACGTAGCATAAATTCAAAATTTTCCTACGTGTCACCAAGATCTATCTATGGAGTCATCTAGCAACGAGGGAGGAGTGGATCTACATACCCTTGTAGATCGCGGGCGGAAGCGTTCAAGAGAATGGGGTTGATGGAGTCGTACTCGTCGTGATCCAAATCACCGATGATCCTAGCGCCGAACGGACGGCACCTCCGCGTTCAACACACGTACGGAGCGGAGACGTCTCCCACGCCTTGATCCAGCAAGGAGGAGGGAGAGGTTGATGGATATCCAACAGCACGACGGCGTGGTGGAAGTAGCGGGATTCCAACAGGGCTTCGCTAAGCGCTGCGGGAGGAGGGAGATGTGTCACGGGAGGGAGAGGGAGGCGCCAGGCCTTAGGTATGGTTTGCTCCTCCTTTTCCCCACTATATATAGGGCCAAGGGAGAGGGGGGAGGCGCAGCCCTTGCCCCTTCCTCCAAGTAAGGGTGCGGCCAAGGGGGGGAGGAGTCCATCCTCCCCAAGGCACCTCGGAGGTGCCTTCCCCCTTTAGGACTCTCCCCTTTTTTCTCTCTCTTGGCGCATGGGCCTCTTGGGGCTGGTGCCCTTGGCCCATATAGGACAAGGCACACCCCCTACAGCCCATGTGCCCCCCCGGGGCAGGTGGCCCCACCCGGTGGACCCCCGGGACCCTTCCGGTGGTC
Organism: Triticum urartu; assembly: GCF_003073215.2. NCBI lineage: Eukaryota > Viridiplantae > Streptophyta > Magnoliopsida > Poales > Poaceae > Triticum > Triticum urartu. The sequence goes on along the minus strand of NC_053027.1, from coordinate 220,229,914 downwards.
CCGGTACAATACCGGTGACCCCGAAACTTGTCCCGATGGCCGAAATAGCACTTCCTATATATAATTCTTTACCTCCGGACCATTCCGGAACTCCTCGTGACGTCCGGGATCTCATCCGGGACTCCAAACAACTTTCGGGTTACCGCATACTAATATCTCTATAACCTTAGCGTCACCGAACCTTAAGTGTGTAGACCCTACGGGTTCGGGAAGCATGCAGACATGACCGAGACGTTCTCCGGTCAATAACCAACAGCGGGATCTGGATACCCATGTTGGCTCCCACATGTTCCACGATGATCTCATCGGATGAACCACGATGTCAAGGACTTAATCAATCCCGTATACAATTCCCTTTGTCTAGCGGTATTGTACTTGCCCGAGATTCGATCGTCGGTATCCCTATACCTTGTTCAATCTCGTTACCGGCAAGTCTCTTTACTCGTTCCGTAACACATCATCCCGTGATCAACTCCTTGATCACATTGTGCACATTATGATGATGTCCTACCGAGTGGGCCCAGAGATACCTCTCCGTTTACACGGAGTGACAAATCCCAGTCTCGATTCGTGCCAACCCAACAGACACTTTTGGAGATACCTGTAGTGTACCTTTATAGCCACCCAGTTACGTTGTGACGTTTGGCACACCCAAAGCATTCCTACGGTATCCGGGAGTTGCACAATCTCATGGTCTAAGGAAATGATACTTGACATTAGAAAAGCTTTAGCATACGAACTACACGATCTTGTGCTAGGCTTAGGATTGGGTCTTGTCCATCACATCATTATCCTAATGATGTGATCCCGTTATCAACGACATCCAATGTCCATGGTCAGGAAACCGTAACCATCTATTGATCAACGAGCTAGTCAACTAGAGGCTTACTAGGGACATGGTGTTGTCTATGTATCCACACATGTATCTGAGTTTCCTATCAATACAATTATAGCATGGATAATAAACGATTATCATGAACAAGGAAATATAATAATAACTAATTTATTATTGCCTCTAGGGCATATTTCCAACAGTCTCCCACTTGCACTAGAGTCAATAATCTAGTTCACATCGCCATGTGATTAACACTCACAGGTCACATCGCCATGTAACCAACATCCAAAGAGTTTACTAGAGTCAATAATCTAGTTCACATCACTATGTGATTAACACTCAATGAGTTCTGGGTTTGATCATGTTGCTTGTGAGAGAGGTTTTAGTCAACGGGTCTGCAACATTCAGATCCGTATGTACTTTGCAAATCTCTATGGCATCTCCTAGATGCAGCTACCACGTTCTATTTGGAGCTATTCCAAATAACTGTTCTACTATACGAATCCAGTTTACTACTCAGAATAATCTGGATTAGTGTCAAAGTTTGCATCGGCGTAACCCTTTACGACGAACTCTTTTACCACCTCCATAATCGAGAAAATTCCTTAGTCCACTAGTTACTAAGGATAACTTTGACCGCTGTCCTGTGATCCATTCTTGGATCACTCTTGTACCCCTTGACTGACTCATGGCAAGGCACACTTCAGGTGCGGTACACAGCATAGCATACTGTAGAGCCTATGTCTTAAGCATAGGGGACGACCTTCGTCCTTTCTCTCTATTCTGCCGTGGTCGAGCTTTAAGTCTTAACTTCATACCTTACAACTCAGGCAAGAACTCCTTCTTTGACTGATCCATCTTGAACACCTTCAAGATCATGTCAAGGTATGTGCTCATTTGAAAGTACTATTAAGCGTTTTGATCTATCCTTATAGATCTTGATGCTCAATGCTCAAGTAGCTTAATCCAGGCTTTCCATTGAAAAACACTTTCCAAATAACCCTATATGCTTTCCAGAAATTCTACGTCATTTCTGATCAACAATATGTCAACAACATATACTCATCAGAAATTCTATAGTGCTCCCACTCACTTCTTTGGAAATACAAGTTTCTCATAAACTTTGTATAAACCCAAAATCTTTGATCATCTCATCAAAGCATACATTCCAACTCCGAGATGCTTACTCCAGTCCTTAGAAGGATTGCTGGAGCTTTGCATACTTATTAGCATCTTTCAGGATTGACAAAACCTTCCGGTTGTATCACATACAACCTTTCCTCAAGAAAATGTCGTCGAGGAAACAATGTTTTGACATCCTATCTGCAAGATTTCATAAATAATGCAGTAATCGCTAATATAATTCCAACAGACTCTTAGCATCGCTACGAGTGAGAAAGTCTCATCGTAGTCAACTCCTTGAACTTGTCGGGAAAACATCTTAACGACAAGTCGAGCTTTCTTAATGGTGACATTTACCATCATTGTCCGTCTTCCTTTTAAAATCCATCTGCACTCAACAGCCTTACGACCATCGAGTAGTTCTTGCCAAAGTCTACACTTTGTTTTCATACATGGATCCTCTCTCGGATTTTATGGCCTCGAGCCATTTATCGGAATCCAGGCCCACCATCGCTTCTCCATAGCTCGTAGGTTCATTGTTGTCTAGCAACATGACTTCCAAGACAGGATTACGTACCACTCTGAAGTAGTACGCATCCTTGTCGTCCTACGAGGTTTGGTAGTGACTTGATCCGAAGTTTCATGATCACTATCATAAGCTTCCACTTCAATTGGTGTAGGTGCCACAGGAACAACTCCCTGTGCCCTGCTACACACTAGTTGAAGTGACGGTTCAATAACCTCATCAAGTCTCCACCATCCTCCCACTCAATTCTTTCGAGAGAAACTTTTCCTCGAGAAAGGACCCGATTCTAGAAACAATCCCTATTGCTTTCGGATCTGAGACAGGAGGTATACCCAACTGTTTTGGGTGTCCTATGAAGATGCATTTATCCGCTTTGGGTTCGAGCTTATCAGCCTGAAACTTTTTCACATAAGCGTCGCAGCCCCAAACTTTTAAGAAATGACAGCTTAGGTTTCTCTAAACCATAGTTCATACGGTGTCATCTCATCGGAATTACGTGGTGCCCTATTTAAAGTGAATGTGGTTGTCTCTAATGCCTAACCCATAAACTATCGTGGTAATTCGATAAGAGACATCATGGTATGCATCATATCCAATAGGGTGCAGTTATGATGTTCGGACACACCATCACACTATGGTGTTCCAGGCTGTATTAGTTGTGAAACAATTTCCACAATGTCTTAATTCTGTGCCAAACTCGTAATTCAGATATTCATCTCTATGATCATATCATAGATATTTTATCCTCTTGTCACGACGATCTTTCAACTTCACCCTGAAATTACTTGAACCTTTCAATAATTCAGACTCGTGATTCATCAAGTAAATATACTCAACATCTACTCAAATCATCTGTGAAGTAAGAACATAACGATATCCACTACATGCCTCAGCACTCATTGGACTGCACACATCAAAATGTATTACTTCCAACAAGTTGCTTTCTAGTTCCATTTTACTGAAAACGAGGCTTTCAGTCATCTTGCCCATGTGGTATGATTTGCATGTCTCAAGTGATTCAAAATCAAGTGAGTCCAAACGATCCATCTGTATAGAGTTTCTTCATGCATATCTACCAACAAACATGGTTCGCATGTCTCAAACTTTTCAAAAATGAGTGAGTCCAAAGATCCATCAACATGGAGCTTCTTCATGCGTTTTATACCGATATGACTTATGCAGTGCCACAAGTAGGTGGTACTATCATTACTATCTTATATCTTTTGGCATGAACATGTGTATCACTACAATCAAGATTCAATAAACCATTCATTTTAGGTGCAAGACCATTGAAGGTATTATTCAAATAAACAGAGTAACCGTTATTCTCCTTAAATGAATAACCGTATTGCGATAGACATAATCCAATCATGTCTATGCTCAACGCAAACACCAATCTCGATGGTAGAGGGAGCGTGCGATGCTTGATCATATCAACATTGGAAACACTTCCAACACATATCGTCAGCTCACCTTTAGCTAGTCTCCGTTTATTCCGTAGCTTTTATTTCGAGTTACTAACCCTTAGCAACACGAACCAGTATCTAATACCCTGGTGCTACTAGGAGTACTAGTAAAGTACACATCAACACAATGTATATCCAATATACTCTATCGACTTGCGCCTACCCCGCCACCAACCCACGCCCGCCCGCACGCAGCTCCCCCCCACGCTCTCAGACCCTGCCCCCCGCAATACTCATCTTATCCTATGGTAGTACTAGGGATAGTCTGCTCCTAGTGTGGCTGTTCCTCTCCTATATTGACTAGGAAAGTGCACTTCACAGGTCTACGGCCGTCTTGGTTCAATCCCCTTGTGCTTTACTCATATCCCAGAGTCTATGCAGCGGGATAGTGGCTGGCCCGTTTGTATTCATCGCGAAGTGTCATACCGATCAGTTGGCCACTTGTGATGCCTGCTCACTTGCAAGACGTGAGTTTCCAGCTATAATCAACGGAACAAGATGAGGCTTCTCTCTCTTGATTCTATCTTATGGTTGTTGCGAAATCGCCGCACATATCTCAATGTGATGGGCATTCATATTAGCATCGTTCCTATGAATATATGGTTTATTAGAATTCTGAGATAACATCGCAAGCTCTACGACACGCGTGTAGTTGTAATGACTTACTAGGAGCAAACACACTATGCTCATCTGAAGATCTAACACAACTAGACGAATATCAAGATATGGAAGACCACCTGATCGTTATGCGCTTGGCAGACGGGGACCAATCCGCTTAGCACAGAAGTCCCATCAATTTAGAGCTTTTCTCCACGCTTAGTGAATGTGGCGTAAGTTGTGAATAAATCGTCGGGAGGTCTTTAAATACCTTCCTTTTGTGGCATCGCCGCAGCCACGAGGCCTGATTATATCCCGATTCAGGCGCTCTCAAAGCATCTCGATCATGTTGCACCGTTTTCAATGAGATGCTCGTCTTGTCCCAGAATACTATAGCGTTAATTCTGACTACTAGTCAGTTTATTGATCAAATGTGTTATGCATATTGTAATGCCCTGGAACACTAAATCACAGTACGACAGTGTGCGCAGATGCTGGCGTTCGTCACACTTCTAGAGACGGTGACATTGGAAGGACTATAAGACCTATACTATTGAAGCAAAGAGACCAATCACCTCAGTTATGGGTGGGACACCTAGTCCGCATAAATTGCTACCCATACTTTTGAAATTCTGTTTGTGTCACAATCCTCAAATGGGTTGTGAGGTCTCAGTCAGTAGGAGTATACACTAGCGTTAGAACAGTAGATACAGACTAACGTCGAGAACTCCATCGCATCAATTGATGCGAAGACCTTTTTGACTAATGATCAGATAATTTAAGTTTCATCTAGTGAACTGTCCCACTAAGGATAAGACGATCCCTTCTTGACGACGATTACTAAAGTTGAGTTTAAACATTGGAATCCGAGAAAGATTCCCAACCGAAGTCCTACGGCCGGCGGTGTACACGATCAATCACGTTTGAGGACAAACACTAGTCACATCAGGGTGACAAACACATCTCATGGTTGAATACGAGTATTCTACCGGAGTAGTGAACGGTTAAGCTAACAATAGATGCGTCCGCTGGAATCCCAAGAGGATAAATGATCTAATGAATGACGTCGATAGTAGCTTAGTCGAAGTATGTTCTCGCAAAGTGTAACGAGTCCTCGACTGATACACTGAAGCACAAAAGGAACATTGGGGCTCGGATATGCGTATATCGACCAATAATTACAGCCAGACACACACCATAGCTTGTAAAGGTAGTTTTGCAGGTGTGTAGCAACACGTGATCTTAAACACCAATCGTTGTAACTTGGCATCGCACGATTTAGGATAGGAAGATCCTCAAATCCCACAATGATGCTCTTTCGAATTACCCCCGAACGATAGTTCATTTATGGGTTAGACATTAAATACAACCAAATTCATTCACTTTAAAATAGGGCCACGATCGAAAGTCGCTCGATGAGATGACACCGTATGAACTATCTGGAGATTACGAGCAGGAGAACTAGATACCGCAACAGCTGCTACAGCATTTAGGTTCTTGAGAGAAAGTTTGAGAGCCGAGCTCTGCGTTCGAGAAACGCCTTTAATGTGAGAGAGAAAGCATTTCAGGTCATGCACTAATATAGCTACTACCGGAACGCCTCCTATACTAAAGCGATAGAACAAAATTAAGGCAATGCTTCAATAGGACAACCCACAAAATAACCAAAGTTCTAGGCACTATACCCTCTGTCTCTCCAGAGCCACAGAGCATATAAGTGAGCATGATAGGCCAATAATCATATATCGCTAGCCATATCGGAGTCCATTCTCTTCTGGGGAAGTTTCTCGAAAGAATTGAGTGGGAGATGGTGCTGTATGTACTTGTCACATAGGTTTTATTAACCCGTCTCCTCTCAACTAGCTCTGTGCCGAGTACGACGCGCATAGCGATTAAAGAGGAATCATGATCACTATCGTGCCACACATAACCAATCACTAATTGAGAATTCATGGCACAGCATATGTACTCATGTGAGCCGACCTATATCGAAACTATCCACAATAGTCACATAGATCAACTACCCTGCAAACCTTACGTGGAGAGATTGGAACAACGTGATGCCGTCACTCCTTCAAGATTGGGTATCGTTTAGACATCCATGCTTGTTGACAGTGGCTTCGCATGTGGTTTTCTAACGAGAGCCAAGAACGTTATTCGAACCTACAGAGCTATCGGACATGAGCATGGGGGCGAAGACACCACTGCAGAATCGCGATGAATAAATGCACAATGATATGTTGGACCCTCTGCAGGCATAATAGTAGAGACCGAGAGAGGACTCCATATAAATTATCATACAGAGAGATGCCGATACTCTCGGACTAAAGTAGCGTGAGCAGGACAGAGACTAGGTCCCGTACACGCGTCATGACTCTACCGAGTGCAGAGTGATGATGCCATATTCTAAGATGCAATGTGCAGCGTGCGACGAATGGAGAATGGTACCAATATCCACGTCTAAGAGTTACAGAGGTAAAAGGAGCTCCGACGTGTCCGTTGAGCACGCTGTGCTATCTCCGACGAAAGTTCGAACCGGAGTGACTGCACTCGATGGACTTTCTCACTCCGTAGCGATGCTACAGTATCTAAGATATGGAGACTAGAACAGTCTAAGCTATAATTGAAACCAAAATCAATAAACACCCATATACTACTTGTGTCTTACTCGTGATTACTGCCATGCATTAGTAAATATCTGAATCTGTCTACATGAGACTCTAGGTAGCTCAACAGAATAGTCCATACCACTTCGACAGTTAGCAATTTTCTTGAGGAACGAAAGGCTAATAAGATAATGCAAAGATTTACTACAGATCGTGCACCAAGAACTAGGTCTATGTGTCATACATCTCTCGAAGAGTGCCATAACGAGGAAGTGGAGGAGTGGATCAACACTCATACTCCATGCGTAATCGACATCTAAGGAGCGTCGCGAGGTAAGCATCCTCAAAGCGATGCAATTGGAATGTAGGAGAACGGGGTTGATGGAGGCGTACTCGTCGTGAATCGCATTTGATGAATGACGCATCAAAGATGTATTGGGTTAATACAACAAACGGCCTTTAGTATAGCAGGAACGAACTATAGTATTTCCAGGTGAGTTGCCGCCGCTTATAAGACATCAGATCAGGTTACGGATAATGCGGAAGACGTCTCACGCACGCATGACCAGGCATAGACGATAGTGTTAGGGGATGGAAGGTTGTTGGAGATCCAACAGCACGAACGCAGGCGTGATGACGTAAGATAGCGGTGCATTGACAACACCATTGGGCTTCGCATAATGCGCTGGAGTTAAGCGGGATGGTAGTTGAGTATTTGGATAGCACGACGGCTGAAGAGGAGTAAAGAGGCCTCACCCTCAGTGGAGCCACTGATGTCATAGGATCCAGAATGCTAATAAGGTAGACTATCCCAATAACGCCTTAATTTACGTACACCACTTATTCAAAATAGAGTACACATACCTTGAGGGCAAGCGGTAGAAGTGGGTAGCAAGGTGGCGATGCAGCCAGCCTCTATACCCGCAAGGTATTCTCCATATGGACCCTGAAGGTGGGGTGGTAGAGCGGTGACCAAAGGGGTGAGAAGAGCGATGATAACCATGGCCCTCTGCACAACAGCGCACCTCGAGAGGTGCACATTCCCCCTTAGGACTCTTTTTCTCTCTCTTGGCGCATGGGCCTCTTGGGGCTGGTGCCCTTGGCCCATATAGGCCAAGGCGCACCCCCTACAGCCCATGTGTGCCCCCCGGGGCAGGTGGCCCCACCCGGTGGACCCCCGGGACCCTTCCGGTGGTCCCGGTACAATACCGGTGACCCCGAAACTTGTCCCGATGGCCGAAATAGCACTTCCTATATATAATTCTTTACCTCGGACCATTCCGGAACTCCTCCGACTCGGAACTCCTCGTGACGTCCGGGATCTCATCCGGGACTCCGAACAACTTTCGGGTTACCGCATACTAATATCTCTATAACCCTAGCGTCACCGAACCTTAAGTGTGTAGACCCTACGGGTTCGGGAGACATGCAGACATGACCGATGACTCTCCGGTCAATAACCAACAGCGGGATCTGGATACCCATGTTGGCTCCCACATGTTCCACGATGATCTCATCGGATGAACCACGATGTCAAGGACTTAATCAATCCCGTATACAATTCCCTTTGTCTAGCGGTGATACTTGCCCGAGATTCGATCGTCGGTATCCCGATACCTTGTTCAATCTCGTTACCGGCAAGTCTCTTTACTCGTTCCGTAACACATCATCCCGTGATCAACTCCTTGATCACATTGTGCACATTATGATGATGTCCTACCGAGTGGGCCCAGAGATACCTCCGTTTCACGGAGTGACAAATCCCAGTCTCGATTCATGCCACCCAACACCTACGACCCAACAGACACTTTCAGATATGATTGCAGCCTGTAGTGTATTACCCTTTTAGGGGCCATTACCATCATGGAGATTGAGTTGATTGGCACAGATGAGCGTGTGTGACGTTATTGGCAACGAACCATCCTCTAAAGCTAGCTCCAAAGATGTGTAGTTCGATGCTAAAGCTTTTCTAATGCATACATGTTCCTAGACCATGAGCACTCCACTAGACGAACTTACTCCGCGTACTACCATAAGGTATCCGGGGAGTTGCACAATCTCATGGTCTAAGGAAATGATACTTGACATTAGAAAAGCTTTAGCATACGAACTACACGATCTTGTGCTAGGGCTTAGGATTGGGTCTTGTCCATCACATCATTCTCCTAATGATGTGATCCCGTTATCAACGACATCCAATGTCCATGGTCAGGAAACCGTAACCATCTATTGATCAACGAGCTAGTCAACTAGAGGCTTACTAGGGACATGGTGTTGTCTATGTATCCACACATGTATCTGAGTTTCCTATCAATACAATTATAGCATGGATAATAAACGTTTATCATGAACAAGGAAATATAATAATAACTAATTTATTATTGCCTCTAGGGCATATTTCCAACAGCTCACTCGAATAGCAGCGACGAGGACCCCTACGCGCCGGCGGACGAGGTTGCGCCGGACCCCCCAACTTTGGATTGGTTTTGGGGCCAGTACAATCTTTGTCTATGGAAGTCACTGCCAACGTCCGAGAAAGCCAGGCAAGTGGCACTCAAGAAGGAGATGGCAGAGGAGGAAGCCAGGTACCAGATGGCCTGTGAGGCGGCAGAGCTTTGGGGGCGGGCGCATCATCGTGTGGAGGAGGTGTACGAAGACGGGTACTTTGCGAGGAAGGTCATAGGCGTTGGGTGCCTCGTCGCTGCGTGGAGGTGGGCCGATAAGCTCCAGCGTGCCACCGACGAGGAGCTCCGGTGGGCATCCAACGAAATGTCAAGATCATTCGCGCGCGTCCGCGAGCAAGAGGCGGATCGATACGTCATGCGCTGCGAGGCGAAGGAGGCGGAGTAGTGCCTCCGCACTGGGAAGACGTTGTGCACCAGGGAGCTGCTAGCAAGGGGCTGTCGGAATACTGGCCCTAGGAGGGATTATTAGTTTTAGTATTGTTCGTTTTCAATTTTATGCATTGTACCTAGTAGTTAAGTATCATCACGTATATGTGATGATATTATATATATATATATATATATTCTATGATGACCTAATGAAAAATTTATATATATATATATTATGAATTCCTTTTTCTATCTGTTTTTGTGTACTAATTTGAATCTAGTTGTTATCATCCACATATACAGAATGGAAAGCGCATATACACACATTGAAACAGAACATATAAGAACGGAAAACAGAGTACACACATTGAAACAGAGCAATAAACACAACAATACTATGATTGTTGTGAATACATAGCTATCCACATCGAAACGACTCAAGAAAATAAAACGCATCCATGAGACCATGACCAGTAGCCCTTGCCTATGGTAGCTCTTGGCTCTGCCTGAATTCATGCAGGCGTTCGTCCAAGCGGTCGCCACGCTCTCGGTTCATCTGCAGCGCGATCTCGACCTCCAAGTTGGCTATTTCATCGGAGATCACCAGCTCTAGGATGCGACGGCCATGTTCCTCTACTGCGCCCAGGTGGACACCTAGGCCAAGGAGGTGGTCGAGCCTACCGGACAGCGCGTTGGCATCGAGTGGGCCGTGGACAAGGCGAACGGCGCGACCCATGCGAACGGCACGGCGGGCGTCGGGTGCAAGTATGGCACGGTCGGCCTTTGGTGCAAGTACGGCGCAGAGGGTCTCTGCCCACTGCTAGCGAGGAATGGGGGTACTGGCGGGATGTGTACCTAGCTGCGACGCCCTGTCAATAGCAGGCAAGCATCGATGGATCCACTCTTGCTGTGCGGCGCACCGCCCCTCTCACTCTACGGCGCTCCAACGGTCTCGTCATGCAGCGAGCCGCGGCCTATCGGTGCTGACGCGCCTAGCTTGCTCTGCGGCGCGCCATCGATCATGTTGTGCGGCGAGCTATAGCCTGTCGGTGCTGACATGCCTATCTTGATCTGTGGCGCTGAAGTGCCATGCGCCAAGGGTCTGCTGAACCCTGGCGATGACGCGCATCACGGCGTCGTCCATCGCATTGCCAGGGAGCGCCTCGGCCTCGACGGGCCGTGGCGCCTGCTCGTTTTCCTCATCGATGAGGTTGATGGCAGAGGCGACGCTTTGGTTTGGACGTGCGTCGCGCGCTTGTTGCTTTCGTGCGGCGCGACTCATCGATGTGCTACAGGCTGCGCTTGTTGCTTTCGTGCGTCGCGCGCCGCCTAGGTTTATGTGCAATATCGCTGGGTGGCGGGAAACTGGTGAGGAAATGGCGGGAAACGGTGGCCTATTCATAAAATGCCATCAATTAATGGAAACTTAGCATAGAAGGAACATCGAGCTAGCATAAGAATTAGATGATAATCGGATGATCGTTTATCCTAGTTAATTTTGCATGTAATAGTTTACTTTGGTGTGTGGAAATGTCATGTGTGTATTAGCCACCTATGTAATTGGATGTTTTCCACATATTACACACATCTTGTTTATGTGAAACGTTTCTGTTCTCTTGGCTCAACACACACAGTTTACTGGAATGAACTGTATGCCCTCCATTGCACACACCTTGATCTGGTTGAACCATTTCTATTGCGTTGCCTAATCGAAATAGTTCATCCAAGTGAACCGTATGCTGTCTATCGCACACACCTTGATCTGGCTGACCATTTTTGTTGTGTTTCCTAATCACAAATAGTTCATCCGAGTGAATCGTAAGCTGTATATCGCACACGCCTTCATCTAGCTTCCCATTTATTTTGTTCTGCCACATCGCAACCAGTTAACTGAACTGAACTATATGCCCTGCATCACACATAGTTTTGTCGAAGGGTATCTGATCGTAGTGTCGCGTTAGCAGCAATGTGCAGTAGTGTTCATAATTCTCACTGCAATATTTATGTATAGCATAATTTTCAGGTCTAGAAACAACATCATCAAAATTTTCACACTTCTCAAACAAAGAATGAATTTCATAAGCACCCTTAAAAGCAGAAAATTCTTCTATTTGTTCCACATCATAGTAATCACATATACCATTAGCATAAGAAGCCAAGGTTTCATTATCACTAAATTTACATGAAAAGGGAAGGTGTGGAGCCTTCATCCTAGAGCAACAAGTATAATCATATCTCAAGCATAAATTCCAAGCATACAAATGCAACATATGAATTTGATCCTGTAACAGTTTCCCTTTTAGAGTCAAGTGAGAATCCCTAAAGTATTCACGTTGATCCAACGTGTCTCCCATTATCAAGTTGAACGGGGTTTTCTTAGGATTATCAAAGTAATGTTTAATACTTTCCACATAGCGAGCATCTAGGGTTTTAGGAGGTTCCCCATCTCCATGAGTAGCAAGTACACCTAAGGCCGCGCTTGGAATCGGTGTAAATAAATACAGATGTATTTTTATTACGAGTGTGTCTTACCAGCCACGAGCGATTTGCGGGCGGAAACGAAAAGGACGGTCGGTGGCCTGTGACTTTTACAAGTGTATTCAAAGTAGAAACGACATTCCAAACGGGGCCTAATATTTTTGGTATTTCATGTTCCATATCCATAACTAAAGATAGAGAACAACTTAGAACAGAAAATAAAATCTACTTAGTGATAAAGCAAACAAGCACACACGAAAATATTCACCCCACACTATTGCTCGCCGACAACGGCGCCAGAAAAAGGTCTTGATAACCCACCAGTGTAGGGGATCAGTTGTAGCTTCTTTCAATAAGTAAGAGTGTCAAACCCAATGAGGAGGTAAAGGTAGAACAAATATTCCCTCAAGTTCTATTGACCATCGATACAACTCTACGCACGCTTAATGTTTGAAACTAGAAGTATGAAACTAGAAGTACTTTGTAGGTGTTGTAGGATAGGTTTGCAAGATAATAAAGAGCACGTAAATAAAAACTAGGAGCTGTTTAGATAAATAAACAATTAAGTTAGTATAGAGAGTGTGGAGAAGTGGTGATAGGAGTTGCGAAATTGTCCCTAAGCAATTGACTGTGTTACTAGACCGATAGCAAGTTTTATGTGGGAGAGGCCATTGCTAGCATATCATCCCTTACTTGGAATTATATGCACTTATGAATGGAACTCCAGCAAGCATCTGCAACTACTATCATTCATTAAGGTAAAATCCAACCATAGCATTAAGATATATATTGGTCCCCCTTAAATCTTGCATACATCAATTTCCATGCTAGGCTGAAGCTGCTATCACCCTTGCCCTCCAATACATAGTCCTATCAACATACAACTAACCCTATGGTGTGATCCACACATGCGCTCATATGATGGGTGATACATCCATTTTGCATCATGCTTTCATATTGATATTTATTGCAATATGGATTATTATTACACATTATGGTACAATACTTTTGCCTTAATTTTCTCTCTTATTTTACAAGGTTTACACACATAGGGAGAATGTCGGCAGCTGGAATTCTGGACCGAAAAGGAGCAAATCTAGGAGACCTATTCTGCACATCTCCAAATGTCCTGAAATTTTATGGAGAATTATTTGGGAATATATAAAAAGTATTGAGCAAAGAAATACCAGAGGGGGACCCACCAGGTGGCCACAAGCCTAGGGGCACGCCCTACCCCACTGGGCACACCGCTAGTGCTTGTGGGCCCCCTGGCAGACCTCTGGTTCCCATCTTCTGCTATATGGAGGGTTTTGACCTGGAAAAATCAGAAGAGAGCTTTCGGGATGAAGCATCGCCGTCTCGAGACGGAACCTAGGCAGAAGCAATATAGGGCTCCAGCGGAGTTGTTCTGCCGGGAAAACTTCGTTCCCGGAGGGGGAAATCGAAGCCATCGTCATCACTAATGATCCTGTCATTGAGAGGGGGTCGATCTCCATCAACATCTTCACCAGCACCATATCCTCTAAAACCCTAGTTCATCTCTTGTATCCGATCTTTGTCTCAAAACCTCAGATTGGTACCTATAGGTTCCTAGTAGTGTTGATTACTCCTTGTAGTTAATGCTAGTTGGTTTATTCGGTGGAAAATCATATGTTCAGAGCCTTAATGCTATTTAATACCCCTCTGATTATGAACATGATTATGCTTTGTGAGTAGTTACATTTGTTTCTGAGGACATGGGAGAAGTCTTGTTATAAGTAATCATGTGAATATGGTATTCGTTTGATATTTTGATGAGATCTATGTTGTCTTTCCTCTAGTGGTGTTATGTGAACGTCGACTACATGACACTTTGATAACCCACAAGTATAGGGGATCGCAACAGTTTTCGAGGGTAGATTATTCAACCCAAATTTATAGATTCGACACAAGGGGAGCCAAAGAATATTTGAAGGAATTAGCAGCTGAGTTGTCAATTCAACCACACCTGGAGATTAATTATCTGCAGCAAAGTGATCAGTAGCAAAGTAACAGTAACAATGATAGCATTAATTTTGTAGCAAGTGTAACAGTGATGATAGCAGTAGTAACTCAGCAGAAACAATATGGAAACGTTCGTAGGCATTGGATCGGTGACTTGTTGGATGATATTCATCATGAGACATTTATAACCTAGGGCAATATGGCACTAGCTCAAGTTCATCGATATAGTGTAGGCATGTATTCCGTAAATAGTCATACATGCTTTTTTAAAAGAACTTGCATGACGTCATTTGTCCTACCCCCCGTGGCAGCGGGGTCCATATTGGAAACTAAGGGATATTAAGGCCTCCTTTTAATAGAGAACCTGAACAAAGCATTAACACATAGCGAATACATGAACTCCTCAAACTACGGTCATCACCGGGAGTGGGCCCGGTTGTTGTCACTCCGGGGTTCCCGGATCATAACACGTAGTAGGTGACTATAACTTGCAAGATCGGACCTGGAACATGGATATAATGATGATAACATAAACGGTTCAGATATGAAATCATGGCACTCGGGCCCAAAGTGTCAAGCATTAAGCATGGAAAAGTCATAGCAACATCAATCTAAGAACATAGTGGACCAAACCGTAACAAAACTAACTCGATTACATGATGAATCTCATCCAACTCCTCACCGACCAACGAGCCTACGAAGGAGTTACTCACTCCCGGTGGGGAGCATCATGGAATTGGCGATGGAGAAGGGTTGGTCATGACGAAGAACGAAGATCCCCCTCTCCGGAGCCCCAAACGGACTCCAGATCTGCCCTCCCGAGGAAGAATAGGGCTTGGCGGCGGCTCCGTCTTGTGGATCACGATAACTCTTTCTCCCCAATTTTTCTCCGAAAATAGGAATTTATAGTGTCAGGGTTGAGGTCTGCGGGCCACCAGGTGGGTACAACCCACCTGGGCGCGCCCTGGTGGGTTGTGCCCACCCAAGGGCCCCTCTCCGGTAGGTCTTGGCTTCAGAAATTCTCATTTATTATATAAAAAATCCTCGTGAAGTTTCTTTCCATTCCGAGAACTTTTATTTCTACACAAAAACAACACCATGGTAGTTCTGCTCAAAACAGCGTCAGTCCAGGGTTAGTTTCATTCAAATCATGCAAATTAGAGTCCAAAACAAGAGGAAAATCATGAGAAAAAGTAGACATGTTGGAGACGTATCAACTCCCCTAAGCTTAAACCTTTGCTTGTCCTCAAGCAATTCAGTTGATAAACTAAAAGTGAGAAAGAAAAACTTTTATGAACTCTTCTGCTCTTGTTTGCATAAATAAGCTTAAACAGCACCCAGGTTTTCAGCCATCATTATAACTAACCATGTCAACAATAATTCTTAAAGATTATAATGACTCATATCAATGACATAATCAGCTAGCGAGCAATAATAAGATATCTCAAACGGAAACACGTTGTCAAAACAACCATGATATAATATGACAATAGTGGTATCTCACTAGCCCTTTCTGAGACCGCAAAACATAAATGCAGAGCACCTCCAAAGTTCAAGCAACAACTAAACATTGTAATTGATCATAGAAAAGATCCATTCATGATGCACCCAACATTAGGTACACACAATACATAAATCATGATAGATGTGCTCTACTCAGTTTCTGGCGCTTGTTTTAGAAGGTGGTGACACAACATAAAAGTAAATAGATAGTCCCTTCACAGAGGGAATTAGCGATTTGCCGAGGTGCCAGAGCTCAATTTTTAAAACAGAGATAAATGATATTTTGATACATACACCCTTCTCATTCACTTCACGACCATCAGTTATCAACATCTCCCATGCTAAACAGGCTAGTGGCGGTTCCCAAGCGATAAAAGCAAAGGTTTTGACTCCATTGGGAGTTTTTGTTTGATTATTCGAGCTATTAACTCTTTTTGCATTTTGCAGTTTGGGACTGGGCATCTTATTACCGCCCTTTTCTCGTGCGATGGAAAGTGAATAAACACTTGACTTGAGAATAACCCGCTTAGCATGGAAGATACCGACCACCTCCTATCATTCCATGAACGATCCAGGCACAGAAAATGGATAATTTTTATTGACCTGTAGAGCACCTTTATAATCACCCAGTTATGTTGTGACGTTTGGTAGCACACAAAGTGTTCCTCCGGTATTCGGGAGTTGCATGATCTCATAGTCATAGGAACATGTATAGTTATGGAGAAAGCAATAGCACCAAACTAAACGATCATCGTGCTAAGCTAACGGAATGGGTCAACTCAATCGCATCATTCTCTAATGATGTAATCCCATTAATCAAATGACAACCTATGTCTATGGCTAGGAAACATAACCATCTTTGATTCAACGAGCTAGTCAAGTAGAGGCATACTAGTGACACTCTATTTGTCTATGTATTCACACATGTACTAAGTTTCTGGTTAATACAATTCTAGCATGAATAATAATGTAGCGACCTGACCCGAATGGATCATGTCTACTGTGCTACGGTGTCATCCCTGGATCAGTAATGCTGAGACCACACAGTACATCGAGGATTTATAGCAGAGTTGCAATCACACACTTAATACATCAATGGCTCAAAAAGAACTTATTACAATAAATATGGCTTAAGGCCATATTATATCGATAACAGCGGAAGACTTGGAAGATAAATGGGTCCATCAACTCCAACGGCATCACTGAGTATAGGGCCACGACCTAAAAACACCTCAATCGTCGTCTGAAAAGTCTGCAACATTAACGTTGCAGCCCGAAAACGGGTCAGCACATGGAATATGCTGGCAAAGTAACACATAGAGAGTAATGGAATGAAACAGCTATACTATTTGCATATATGGCTGGTGGAAAGCTCTATGGTTACAGTTTTGCGTAAAGCCAATTTTTCCCTACTGCAAAGGAATAAATTTATTTAACTATCATGGTGGTTGTGAAACATTGAGAATGGTTGACAGCATTCTCAATCCCAATTAAGAATAATTAAAACCCAGCAACATTAATTAGAGGTAACATGTTGAGATTCACATGATATTCAAGTACTAGATACTCAAGTTGTCCATAACCGGGGACATGGCTAATCATGATTAGTTTATACACTCTGCAGAGGTTTGCGCACTTTTCCCACAAGACTCGATCGCCTCCGTTTGTTTTCTCACACTACATGGTGTTTGAGAAGCGGATGACCGAGACACAGTCTTTCAGAAGCGCTAGCACCTTACATGTGGGGTAGACCATACCACCTATAACCCCTACATCTGCTAGTCCACCCCGTAAGAGTTCGCACAACTTAGTCAACTATGCCAGAGCCCATAATGGCATGTGGCTGCACACGGAAGTTTCTAGCATGAAAGATCTTATGATCCCTTTGAGCCTAGGTGGCGGTCCAAAAAAAACAGGCAAGTCCTGATAGACATCAGGTGCCTCAATCCACCCAGATGTGTGTTTAAGTTGCCACCTTAGATAAACCATTAAAATTATCAACTCACATCTGTCATGGATATCACTCACCCAATCCACGTCTACTAGCATAGCATGGCATAATAAGCAAACGTAGAAGTAACTCCCAAGGGTTTGATAATAAACAGGTAATAGGTACTACCTCATCTACTTCCCATCACACAGTTTAATTAGATCCTAATCATGCAATGTGAGAGGATTGATCTAATGCAATAAAACATGGGTTGTAGAAAGGTATGATCAAAGTGTTACTTGCCTTGCTGATGATCCGCGAGACCTAGGGTTTCGAAATAACAGGCGGCGCAATCCGGGTGATCTATCGCAGACAAACAACAAGCATACAATAAGTACTCATCTAATGCACAGGTAAAACTCGAACAAGAGAACGAACCAGGTAGTTCAACTTAAGAACTCCGGTTGCACAGAAAGAAAGAACCGAACAAAGAAACAAACGGCGAAAGAAAACAACTCGGTTCTAGCAAGTTGAAACTAGGTCAAATTTTACCGGGGAAAAAACTTGTTTAAGTTGATTAGACGGAACGGCGGTTTCGAAACGAAACTCCAGGCGCTTGAATCACCTGATTCCGATAAACGAGCGAGAATAAAGACTAGAAAGGAGATCGGATCTGAGATCACGATCGCGGAAAAGACGCGGAATAAATCCGATGAGAAGAAAAAGAAGAACGGTTAAACGAACGGACGTTCGTTAACCTAGAAGAATCCGGTGATCACGTTCGTTAGGACGAACGGTCCGGCGAACGATCTAAAGGCAACTAGATCGGAAAAGAAAACGAATCCGATCTAGGGTTTCGGAGAAGAAAACCAAAACAAAAAACCGATCTAGAAAACCGGAACGGTTTAGAAAAGAACCGGAAAGAAAAATGAATCGGATGAGAAGAAAAGAATCGGAACGATTAGAAGAAAACGATCCGAGGAAAAGAGACGCGGGGCAACCTCCGGCGGCGTTTCCGGCGAGGGGCTCCGGTGGCGTGGCGTAGGGCGGCGGCGTGGGCAAGGTGCGGCGGCGGTGGTGACGCAGGGCGCGGGCGCGGCGCGGCGTGGCGTGTGGTGGAGCTCTAGGCTTTGGGTTTGATGATTTAGAGGGGGGTGCTTGGGTATTTATATTGGGGAGGGGAGGGGTTTACTTGGGGTAGAGGGCAAGGAATTAGACTAGGAATAGGAATCCTAGATGAAAAAGAAAAACGGAATAAAGGAAAAAGCTAGCCTAGAGTCCATCTAGGACTCGGCTAAGACAAGAGGCGAGGCGGCGGCCTCCTGCGCCTGGCGCTGGCTGCGCGCAGGGGCTGGGGCGCGGCGGTGGCTGGCCTGGGCCTTGGCCCGGCTGGCCTGCGGTAGGACTTTTTTTTATATAAACGGTTCAGCACGCAGAAAAAAAAACAAAAAGAGATCTAAACGAACTCTGAAAAATCTAAAGTAAATTTTCCCCGACTCCTAAAAATGAGCCGAACAAAATGAACTTTTCTCTGGACCTAAAATGCAATTTTCTAAAACGCGCATTTTTCCCTATCCAAATAAAATGCAAATAAAACTCCGGCAAACAAAATTGATCTATTTATTAAATCTTCATTTTTCCTAAATTTTGGGAAAGTCATATTATTCCCTCTCTCATATTTTTGATATCGGAAAAATGTGAAGATAAAATAAATAAATCAAACGATCCTCTTTTCAAAATTTGAGAAAACTCTCAAATATGAAAATAACGAAATCTCCAACTCTCTCTGAGGGTCCTTGAGTTGCGTGAAATTTCTAGGATCAACCAAAATGCAAGAAAATATGATATGCATGATGATCTAATGTATAACATTCCAAATTGCAAATTTGGGATGTTACAAATAAACATTTATCATGATATAAGGAAATAAATAGTAACTTTATTATTTCCTCTAGGGCATATTTCCTTCAGTCTCACACTTGCACTAGAGTCAATAATCTAGTTCACATCTTTATGTGATTAGTTCACATCTCCATGTGACTAATACCCAATGGGTTTACTAGAGTCAATAATCTAGCTCACATCGCTATGTGATTAACACCCAAAGAGTGATCATGTTTTGCTTGTGAGAGAAGTTTAGTCTACAGGTCTGCAACATTCAGATCCATATGTATTTCGCAAATTTCTATGTTTACAATGATCTACACGGAGCTACTCTAGCTAATTGCTCCCTCTTTGAATATGTATCTAGATCAATACTTAGAGTCATCTAGATAGATGTAAAAAGCTTGAATCGACGCAACTCTTTACGACGAACTCTTTTATCACCTCCATAACCGAGAAATGTTTCCTTAGTCCTCTAAGGATAATTTTGACCGATGTCCAGTGATCCACTCATGGCTCACTATTGTACCATCTTGCCATACTTATGGTGAGGTACACAATAGGTCTGGTACACAGCATATCATACTTTATAGAACCTATGATTGAGGCATAGGGAATGACTTTTCATTATCTTTCTATTTTATGCCATGGTCAGGTTTTGAGTGTTTACTCAACTTCACACCTTGCAACACAGGCAAGAACTCCTTCTTTGACTTTTCCATTTTGAACTACATCAAAATCTTGTCAAGGTATGTACTCATTGAAAATATATCAAGCGTCTTGATCTATCTGTATAGATCTTGATGCCCAATATGTAAGTAGCTTCACCGAGGTCTTTCTTTGAAAAACTCCTTTCAAACATTCCTTTATGCTTTCCTGAAAATTCTACATTATTTCCGATCAACAATATATCATTCACATATACTTATCAGAAATGTTGTAGTGCTCCCACTCACTTTCTTGTAAATATAGGCTTCACCGCAAGTCTGTATAAAATCATATGCTTTGAAGCATATATTCCAACTCCGAGATGCTTGCACCAGTCCATAGATGGATCGCTGGAGATTGCTCACTTTGTTATCACCTTTAGGATCGACAAAACCTTCTAGTTGCATCATATACAACTGTTCTTTAAGAAATCAATTAAGGAATGCAGTTTTGACATCCGTTTGCCAGATATAAAATGCGGCAACTGCTAACATGATTCGGACAGACTTTTTAAGCATCGATACGAGTGAGAAGATCTAATCGTATTCAACACCTTGAACTTGTTGAAAACATTTTGCGACAATTTGAGCTTTGTAGATAGTAACACTACTATCAGCGTCCGTCTTTCTCTTGAAGATCCATTTATTCTCAATGACTCACCGATCATCGGGCAAGTCAATCAAAGTCCATACTTTGTCCTCATAGATAGATCCCATCTCAGATTTCATGGCCTCAGGCCATATTGCGGAATCTAGGCTCACCATCACTTCCTCATAGTTCGTAGTTTCGTCATGGTCTAGTAACATGACTTCTAGAATAGGATTACCGTACCACTCTGGTGCGGACCGTACTCTGGTTGACCTACGAGGTTCGGTAGTAACTTGATCTGAAGTTTCATGATCATCATCATTAGCTTCCTCACTAATTGGTGTAGGAATCACTGGAATTGATTTCTGTGATGAACTACTTTCCAATTCGGGAGAAGGTACAATTAGCTCATCAAGTTCTACTTTCCTGCCACTCACTTGTTTCGAGAGAAACTCCTTCTCTAGAAAGGATCCATTCTTAGCAACAAATATCTTGCCTTCGGATCTGTGATAGAAGGTGTACCCAACATTTTCTTTTTTTGGGTATCCTATGAAGACGCACTTCTCCGATTTGGGTTCGTGCTTATCAGGTTGAAACTTTTTCACATAAGCATTGCAACCCCAAACTTTAAGAAACGACATCTTAGGTTTCTTGCCAAACCATAGTTCATACAGTGTCATCTCAACGGATTTAGATGGTGCCCTATTTAACGTGAATGCAGCTGTCTCTAATGCATAACCCCAAAAGGTGCGATTACGACATTCGGACACACCATTATGTTGTGGTGTTCCACGTGGCCTGAGTTTGTGAAACTATTCCACATTGTTTTAATTGAAGACCAAACTCGTAACTCAAATATTCGTCTCCGCGATCAGATCGTAGAAACTTTATTTTCTTGTTACGATGTTTTTCCACTTCACTCTGAAATTCTTTGAACTTTTCAAATGTTTTAGACTTATGTTTCATCAAGTAGATATACCCATATCTGCTCAAATCATCTGTGAAGATCAGAAAATAACGATACCCGCCGCGAGCCTCAACACTCATTGGACCGCATGCATCAGTATGTATTATTTCCAATAAGTAAGTTGCTCGCTCCATTGTTCCCGAGAACGGAGTCTTAGTCATCTTGCCCATCAGGCATGGTTCGCAAGCATCAAGTGATTCATAATCAAGTGATTCCAAAAGCCCATCAGCATGGAGTTTCTTCATGTGCTTTACACCAATATGACCTAAACGGCAGTGCCACAAATAAGTTGCACTATCATTATTAACTTTGCATCTTTTGGCTTCAA
This sequence comes from Triticum urartu, assembly GCF_003073215.2. NCBI lineage: Eukaryota > Viridiplantae > Streptophyta > Magnoliopsida > Poales > Poaceae > Triticum > Triticum urartu. The sequence goes on along the minus strand of NC_053027.1, from coordinate 220,207,559 downwards.
TATTATGAATATGTGTATTACTACGATCGCGATTCAATAAACCATTCACCTTGGGTGTATGACCACAGAAGGTTTCATTCATGTAAACAGAATAACAATATTCTTTGACTTAAATGAATAACCGTATTGCAATAATATGATCCAATCATATTATGCTCAACGCAAACACCAAATAACATTTATTTTAGGTTCAACACTAATCCCGAAGGTAAAGGGAGTGTACGATGGTGATCTTATCAACCTTGGAATCACTTCCAACACACATCGTCACCTCGCCGTTAACTAGTCTCTGTTTCTTTTGCAACTCCCATTTCGAGTTACTACTCTTAGCAACTGAACCAGTATCAAATACCGAGGGGTTTGCTATAAACACTAGTAAAGTACACATCAATGACATGTATATCAAATATACCTTTGTTCACTTTGCCATCCTTCTTATTCGCCAAGTATCTAGGGCAGATCCACTTCCAGTGACCATTTCCTTTGCAGTAGAAGCACTCAATTTCAGGCTTGGGTCTAGCTTTGGGGTTCTTCATGGGAGTGGCAACTTGCTTGCCATTATTCTTGAAGTTCCCTTTCTTTCCCTTGCCCTTTTACATGAAACTACTGGTCTTGTCAACCATCAACACTTGATGCTTTTCTTGATTTCTACCTTCGCCGATTTCAGTATCGCGAAGAGCTCGGGGAATCATTTTCGTCATCCCTTGCATATTATAGTTCATCACGAAGTTCCAGTAACTTGGTGGGAGTGACTAGAGAACTCTATCAATCACTATCTTATCTAGAAGATTAACTCCCACTTGATTCAAGCGATTGTAGTACTCAGATAATCTGAGCACATGCTCACTTGTTGAGCTATTCTCCTCCATCTTGTAGGCAAAGTACTTGTCAGAGGTATCATACCTCTCGACTCGGGCATGAGTCTGAAATACCAATTTCAGCTCTTGGAACATCTAATATGCTCCATGGCGTTCAAAATGTTTTTAACGTCCCGGTTCTAAGACGTAAAGCATGGTGCACTAAACTATCAAGTAGGCATCATACCGAGCTTTGTCAAACGTTCATAACATCTGTATCTGCTCCTGCAATAGGTCCGTCACCTAGCGGTGCATCAAGGACATAATACTTCTGTGCACCAATGAGGATAACCCTCATATCACGGAGCTAGTCCGCATCATTGCTACTAACATCTTTCAACTTATTTTTCTCTAGGAACATATCAAAAATAAACGGCAAGCTACATCGCAAGCTATTGATCTACAACATAGATATGCAAATACTATTAGGACTAAGTTCATGATAAATTAAAGTTCAATTAATCATATTACTTAAGAACTCCCACTTAGATAGACATCCCTCTAGTCATCTAAATGATCACGTGATCCAAATCAACTAATCCATGTTCGATCATCATGTGAGATGGAGTAGTTTTCAATGGTGAACATCACCATGTTGATCATATCTACTATATGATTCACGCTCGACCTTTAGGTCTCCAGTGTTCTGAGGCCATATCTGCATATGCTAGGCTCGTCAAGTTTAACCCGAGTATTCCGCGTATGCAAAACTGGCTTGCACCCGTTGTATGTGAACGTAGAGCTTATGACACCTGATCATCACGTGTTGTCTCAGCACGACGAACTGTCGCAACGGTGCATACTCAGGGAGAACACTTATACCTTGAAATTTAGTGAGAGATCATCTTATAATGTTACTACCGAACTAAGAAAAATAAGATACATAAAGGATAGACACCACATGCAATCAAAAAATGTGACATGATATGGCCATCATCATCTTGTGCCTTTGATCTTCATCTCCAAAACACCGTCATGATCTCTATCGTTACCGGCATGACACCATGATCTCCATCATCTTGATATCTATCAACATGTCGTCACATGGTCGTCTCACCAACTATTGCTTTTGCAACTATTGCTATCGCATAGCGATAAAGTAAAGAAATTATATGGCGCTTGCATCTTATGCAATAAAGAGACAACCATAAGGCTCCTGCCAGTTACCGATAACTTAAAAAAACAAGGTCATCTCATAAACAACTTATATCTCATCACGTCTTGACCATATCACATCACAACATGCCCTGCAAAAACAAGTTAGACGTCCTCTACTTTGTTGTTGCAAGTTCTACGTGGCTGCTACGGGCTGAGCAAGAACCGTTCTTACCTACGCATCAAAAACCACAGCGCGGTATACTGATTGCTTTTTGATCTTCAGAAAGAACCCTGTTCATTGAATCCGATTCAACTAAAGTTGGAGAAATAGACACCCACTAGCCACCTATGTGCGAAGCACGTCGGTAGAACCAGTCTCACGTAAGCGTACGCGTAATGTCGGTCTGAGCCGCTTCATCCAACAATACCGCCAAATCAAGAATCAACTAGTGACGGCAAGCAATATGTATATACCCACGCCCACAAATCCTTTGTGTTCTACTCGTGCATATAACATCTACGCATAGTCCTGGCTCTGATACCACTATTGGGGAATGCAGTAATTTCAAAAAAAGTTCCTACGCACACGCAAGATCATGGTGATGCATAGCAACAAGAAGGGAGAGTATTGCCTACGTACCCTCATAGATCGTAAGCAGAAGCGTTATGACAACGCGGTTGATGTAGTCGTACGTCTTCACGATCGGCCTATCTCGCACCGAAGGTACGGCACCTCCGTGATCTGCACACGTTCAGCTTGATGACGTCCCGCGAACTCACGATCTAGTAGAGCATCAAGGGAGAGTTTCTTCAGCACGATGGCGTGGTTACGATGGTGATGATGCTACCGGAACGAGGCTTCGTCTAAGCACCTCTACGATATGACTGAGGTGGATTATGGTGGAGGGGGGCACCGCACACGGCTAAAGATCAACGATCTACTTGTGTGTCCATGGGGTGCCCCCCTCCCCCGTATATAAAGGAGTGGAGGACGGGAAGTGCCGACCCTCTACTATGGCGCGCCCTGGGGAGTCCTACTCCCACCGGGAGTAGGATTCACCCCCTTACGTATCGATCTTTACGTCTCGAACATTTCGAGACTCCTCGTCATGTCCCTGATCTCATCCGGGACTCCGAACAACCTTTCGTACATCAAAACACATAAACTCATAATTCCGATCGTCACCGAACGTTAAGCGTGCGGACCCTACGGGTTCAAGAACTATGTAGACATGACCGAGACTCATCTCCGGTCAATAACCAATAGTGGAACCTGGAAGCTCATATTGGTTCCTACATATTTGTAACATCCCAAATTTTCAATTTGGAATGTTATACATTAGGTCATCATGCATATCATATTTTATTTTGCTTTTGGTTTTGATCCTAGAAAATCCTAAGCAACTCAAGGACCCACGGAGAGAGTTGGGGATTTCGTTATTTACGTATTTGAGTTTTCTCAAATTATGTAAACAGGATCATTTGATTTTATTTATTTTATCATCAATTATTTCTATTACAAAAATATGAGAGAGGGAATAAAATAAATTTCCCAAAATATAGAAATATTGAAGATTTAATAAAAAAATCAAATAAGATTTATTTCAGAGTTTTTCGGTATTTTTTATTTTAATTTAGGAAAAAATGCCGTTTTTCAAAGTTTTAGTTTGGGCCCAGATAAATGTTCACTTTATCGGGCTTGATTTTAGGAACCCGGCAAAATTTATTTCATGATTTTTGGAGTCCGTTTAGTATTTCTTTTTATTTTTCTTCAGAGCGGATCTATAAAAAAACAAACTGGAACCGACTCCGGGCCGTACCCGGCCAGGAAACCGCCGGCCAGGCCTTTATATAGCGCCCGCCCGGGCAAGAGAGAGAGCCAGCCCAGCCCCTGCGAAACCCTAGCCGCCGCCGCCTTTAGCCGCCGCCGCCGCCGGAGCCGCGCGCCTTTCGAGGTTCGCCGCCGCCTCGTTTTCCGTGCTGTTTAAAAAAAAATTCTGTTCGTCATTTTTCTTTTTTGTCGGATTTTCCGCGGTTATTTTCTGATCGCGATTTCTGATCCGATTTTCGTTTTAGTATAACTTTTCGCTCGTTTATCGGAATCAGGCGATTCAAGCGCCTGGAGTTTCGTCTCGAAACCCTCTTTCCGAATAATCAACTTAAACATGTTTTTGCTACTGTAAAATTTTCCCTAGATCCAGATTACTAGAACGAAGTTGTTTTCTTTCACCGTTTGATTTCTTTTGCTTCGTTCGATTTGATTCTTTTTGCCAACCGGAGTTCTTAAGTTGAACTTTCTGGTTAGATCTTTTATTTGAGTTTTACCTGTGCATTAGATGAGTACTTATTGTATGCTTGTTGTTTGTCTGCGATAGAATACCCGGAGTGCGCCGCCTGTTACTTCGAATCTCTAGGTTACGCGGATCATCAGCAAGGCAAGTAACACTTTGATCATACCTTTTCTACAACCCAGTTTTATTGCATTAGATCAATCCTCACACATTGCATGATTAGGATCTAATTAAACTGTGGGATGGGAAGTAGATGAGGTAGTACCTATTACCTGTTTATTATCAAACCTTTGGGAGTTACTTCTACGTTTGCTTATTAGGCCATGCTATGCTAGTAGACGTGGATTGGGTGAGTGATATCCATGACAGATGTGAGATTTATAATTAAGGGTTTATCTAAGGTGGCAACCTAACACACATCTGGGTGGATTGAGGCACCTGGGGTTACCAGGACTTGCCTGTTTTCTTTGGACCGCCACCCAGGCTCAAAGGGATCATGAGATTTTTCATACTAGAAACTTCCGTGTGCAGCCACAAGCCATTATGGGCTCTGGCATAGTTGACTAAGTTGTGCGAACTCTTACAGTGGTAGACTAGCAGATGTAGGGGAAAGTAGGTGTACCGGTCTACCCGTCGTAAGGTGCTAGCGCTTCTGAAAGACTGTGTCTCGGTCATCCGTCTTCTCAAACACCCTGCAGTGCGAGAAACCAAACGGAGGCGATCGAGTCTTGTGGGGAAAAGTGCGCAAACCTCTGCAAAGTGTATAAACTAATCATGATGAGCCGTGTCCCCGGTTATGGACATCCTGAGTATCTAGTACCTGGATTATCATGTGAATCTCAACATGTTACTCTAAAATTAATATTGTTGGGTTTTAATGATGTTACTTAATTGGGATTGAGGATGCTGTCAACCATTCTCAATGTTTCACAACCACCATGATAGTAATTAAATTTATTCCTTTGAAGTAGGGAAAAATTGGCTTTACGCAAAAACAGTAACCCTAGAGCTTTCCACCAGCCAAATATGCATATAGTATAGCTGTTGCATTCCATTACTCTCTATGTGTTACCTTGCCAGCATATTCCATGTGCTGACCCGTTTTCGGGCTGCAACGTTAATGTTGCAGACTTTTCAGACGACGATTAAGGAGTTTTAGGTCGTGGTTATATACTCAGTGATGTCGTTGGAGTTGATGGACTCACTTATCTTCCAAGCCTTCCGCTGTTATCGTTACTAGATGGCCTTAAGCCATATTTATTGTAATAAGTTCTCTTTTGAGACACTCGATGTAATAAGTGTGTGATTGCTACTCTGCTATAAATCCTCCGAGTACTGTGTGGTGTCAGCATTGTTGATCCAGGGATGCCACCAGAGCACAGAGATCAGACTGTTTGAGGTCTGGTCGCTACAATATTCTACGAAGATCTTTATCGGTCAAACCACATAACAACATACGTTGTTCCCTTTGTCATCGGTATGTTACTTGCCCGAGATTCGATCGTCGGTATCTCAATACCTAGTTCAATCTCGTTACCGGAAAGTCTCTTTACTCGTTCCGTAATGCTACATCCCGTAACTAACTGATTAGCTACATTGCTTGCAAGGCTTATAGTGATGTACATTACTGGGAGGGCCTAGAGATACCTCTCTGACAATCGAAGTGACAAATCCTAATCTTGATCCATGCCAACTCAACAAACATCATCGAAGACACCTGTAGAGCACCTTTATAATCACCCAGTTACGTTGTGACGTTTGGTAGCACACAAAGTGTTCCTTCGGTATTCGGGAGTTGCATGATCTCATAGTCATAGGAACATGTATAGTTATGGAGAAAGCAATAGCAACAAACTAAACGATCATCGTGCCAAGCTAACGGAATGGGTCAATTCAATCACATCATTCTCTAATGATGTGATCCCGTTAATCAATTGACAACTCATGTCTATGGCTAGGAAACTTAACCATCTTTGATTCAACGAGCTAGTCAAGTAGAGGCATACTAGTTACACTCTGCTTGTCTATGTATTCACACATGTACTAAGTTTCCGGTTAATACAATTCTAGCATGAATAATAAACATTTATCATGATATAAGGAAATAAATAATCACTTTATTATTGCCTCTAGGGCATATTTCCTTCACCCTAGTGGGTTGTGCCCACCCAGGGCCCCCTCTTCGGTAGGTCTTGGCTCCAGAAATTCTCATTTATTATATAAAAATCCTCGTGAAGTTTCGTTCCACTCCGAGAACTTTTATTTCCACACAAAATCAACACCATGGTAGTTCTGCTGAAAACAGCGTCAGCCCGGGGTTAGTTTCATTCAAATCATGCAAATTAGAGTCCAAAACAAGATGAAAAGCGTGAGAAAAAGTAGATACGTTGGAGACGTATCACACTTCACCATGACTTGGGCCTAGGGGAAGGCATTGGGAAGTAATAAGCAGATGATGGGTTGCTTGAGTGACAAAAGCTTAAACCCTAGTTTATGCGTTGCTTCGTAAGGGGCTGATTTGGATCCACATGTTTTCAACTATGGTTAGATTTATCTTAATTCTTCTTTCGTAGTTGCGGGTGCTTGAAAGAGGGGTTAATCATAAGTGGGAGGCTTGTCCAAGTAAGGACACCACCCAAGCACTGGACCACCCACATATCAAATTATTAAAGTAACGAATGCAAATCATATGAGCATGATGAAAACTAACTTGACAATAACCCCCATGTGTCCTCGGGGGCGTTTTGCTTTATATAAGAGTTCATCCAGGCTTGTCCTTTTCTACAAAAAGGATTGGGCCACCTTGCTGCACCTTAGTTACACTTGTTACTTGTTACCCTTTACGAATTATCTTATCACAAAACAATCTTTTACTGATAATTTCAGTGCTTGCAGAGAATACCTTGCTGAAAACTGCTTGTCATTTCCTTCCGCTCCTCGTTGGGTTCGACACTCTTACTTATCGAAAGTACTATAATAGATCCCCTACACTTGTGGGTCATCAATGGGCACCAAAGGGTAGCAACATAACCACAAGCAAATTAAACCAACCATAGCAATTCACAATTAACCGATAGGACAACAAAAATCAACTCATACATCATAGGATGGCAACACATCATTGGATAATAATATGAAGCATAAAGCACCAAGTTCAAGTAGAGGGTATAGCAGGTTGCGGGAGAGTGTACCACTATAGATAGATGGGGGAAGGTGATGAAGATGTTGGGGAAGTGACGAAGGTGTTTGTGTAGATCGCCGTCACATGATGATTGCCCCGGCGACGTTCCGGCGCCACCGGGAGAGAGTGGCAGAGAGCCCATGTCCTTCTTCTTCTTCCTTGGCCTTGCCCCTAGATGGAAGGAGGGTTTCCCCTCTGATCCTTGGCCTCCATGGTGGTGGAGGTGCAGGAGCCCCTCCGTCGGTGTCAAAACCGGCGGATCTCGGGTAGGGGGTCCCTAACTGTGCGTCTAAGGCGGATGGTAACAGGAGGCAGGGCACACAATGTTTTACCCAGGTTCGGGCCCTCTTGACGGAGGTAAAACCCTACGTCCTGCTTAATTAATATTGATGATATGGGTAGTACAAGAGTAGATCTACCACGAGATCGGAGAGGCTAAACCTAGAATCTAGCCTATGATATGATTGTATGTTGTCCTATGGACTAAAACCCTCCGGTTTATATAGACACCGAAGGGGGCTAGGGTTACACAAGGTCGGTTACAAAGGAGGAGATATACATATCCGTATTGCCTAGCTTGCCTTTCACGCCAAGTAGAGTCCCATCCGGACACGAGACGAAGTCTTCAATCTTGTATCTTCATAGTCCAACAGTCCGGCCAAAGGATATAGTCCGGCTGTCCGGAGACCCCCTAATCCAGGACTCCCTCAGTAGCCCCCGAACCAGGCTTCAATGACGATGAGTCCGGCGTGCAGTGTTGTCTTCGACATTGCAAGGCGGGTTCTTCTCCAACTTTCAAGTGTTTGTAAGCAGTGTCCGGCTCCATAAATGTTGAACCTCTTGGCTTCTGTGCCCAATAAGGGCTATCTCCCACGCGTCAAATGAATACGAGGCGCCAGGGCATTTTTACATTTGCCCCCCTAGCCAGATAAGTAAATTGTCTATTAAAGGGATGGGGATTCTTAGATACGATCCATATCATCCTCCCCCAGCGAGAATTCATCAGAGCATGCTTCGGAAAGATCCATTCCAGCATGGCCGACCTCCGCAGCTCCTCCTCCCGCCCCCGTAGCCCTAAGCCCGGTGATTGGGAGAGGTGTTCAGTCCCGCACAGCCGATTAGTCGAGCTGTAGACTAAGGGATTTCTCCCTCCGGCGTATATGGTGCCCGTTCGAGCCGGGCTTGCCACCTACAATGGCGGGGCACAAGCGGAGAGCCTTCCTTGTCCCTCCATGGGAGAACATGTCTGCTTTGTTCCTTATTTACTAAGGGGACTCAGATTTCCAATTCACCCGTTCCTCCATGGGCTCCTGGAGTTCTACGGCCTCCAATTACACAATCTCACCCCAACCTCCATTCTACATATTGCTGGCTATGTTGCTCTCTGCGAGTTGTTCCTGGGCTGCGAGGCTCACTTCGAGCTGTGGAAAAGGCCATTCTGCCTTGTCCCTCGCACACAGAGGGAATCACTTTATCAAGTGGGCGGAGCCGAAATATGGCGCATCGCCGACACCGGATACCTGTCCGGTACCCCAAAGAAGCCGTCCGGAGACTGGCCTTCGGAATGGTTTTATATGGAGGACGTCCCCCTTCCGGACCCTGTTCGGCGGGGTCTACCTGAGTTCAACAATGCTCCTCTGAAGAAGCACCGAAGTTGGCGCCCACGGAGCCCATAGGCGGAAGACAACAGAGAAGTCCTTTATCTGATGAACCGGATCAAAGCACTGGCTCAATCAGGATTGACAATAATTGAAGTTATGTCAATTTGCATAATGCGGGGAGTGCAGCCACTTCAATATCGTGGGCACCCCTTGTGGTGTTATAACGGGGCGGATGACGCCACCCGCTGTGGGTGTAAGGGTCTGGACAATGCTGCCGCTCTAGCGAAGATTCTGTCCGAACTGTTCAAGGATGAGGAGGAGGAGTTCACCCGCATCAAACCACGGGATGGATTCTCCATGTACAATCCTCCAAGCTGGGTAAGTCATATCTCCCTGCTCCCATTTTTCCCGCATTCTTTTTCGTAAGTATTTACCTTGCCACTTTGCGGAAGGAACTGCGAAAGGCCATAAAGGAGGTCAACAGCCCTTCTCCACAACTAGAGGACCCTGACCGGGCCCTCGACTCCGGACTCGAAGAAGATTCGGTTATATCCGTGGAGCTGATAGACCGACAGTTCTATCAGTTAAGCTGCGATGATGCCATGGTGGCCATTACGGCCGACTATCTCGGACTGCTCCCTGCATCGCGCGTAAAAAACCAAAAAATCCCAACTCCAAAACTAGGATCCCCTTTTAGACACTTCACCCACCATATACACATGGCATTTTACAGGGAAGGCATTCGGGACGCCCTACCAAGCCCATGGCAACGCGCCAACAGGAGGCACCGAGGCCGGGCATGCCAAAAAGGAAGGCGGTCAGGACGGAGACGCCAGCGCAAAGGTATAACAAACCCTGCTCTGTGATTGTCATCTCTCTTGAAATATAATGACGCCCGCGTTTCTTTAAGAAAAAAACGCTCGCCGGAATATGTCTGATGATGTTACTAATCATGCTTCCACCAGCCGGGCACCAGGACCGGACATAGAGGCGGAAGCCGATATGGGGCAGGCGCCGGATAATCCCTCTACGGAGGATGCGGATAGGTTATCCGCTACTAACTCAGAAGTGGAAAGCGCCATGAACCATAGGCGCCGCCGGGCCGTACTCCGGGACACTTGTTTCTCAACAGAGGCATTTGATGCCTTCAATTCCGGAGAGGCGTACCTTAGTGCTGCTCAAGATGGCCTAGGAAGAGCCACGGATTAATATGTAAAGGATGTACGAGTAAGTGAATCTAACGATTCATATTTATCAGTAGCACCTGAGACTTGAAACAGTTAGCAGAACTGATTTAAGGATCATCTTATTTGTGCAGGTTCTTACAGAGAAGAATACTAGGCTAACACAGGAGCTAGAGGAATGCAAGACCCAACTACGGGTTGTTGTGGCCGCATTGCAGGAATCGAAAAAGTCACCTGCTGGTAACATTTATTTTAAAGAGTGATGGTTACCATATAATGTGCGGTATGGCTGCAGATCTAACGATAGATGTTGCAGATGAATCCGGAGAAAATCCAGAGGACCAGCATGTTATGCGACAACTAGAGGCAGGCAAACGCGTGCTGACTGAGGTTAGGAGGGAGAAAAACAATCTCCAAGATGCCAATATTAAGCTGATCATGGAAGTAAAAGACGTTCAGGGCCAGCTTGCCGACTCCGAGAAGGAGAATAAGCGGCTTCGGCGCGGCATTTTCAGTAAGTGCTTGAACGAATCCTTTTAAAGGAATTCGGCGAAGAAGCCGACTAACAGTGTTATGTCTGTAGGTATGCTGACAGGTCGTCCCGCGGAGGAAATGCTCGGGTCTGCGGGTGATCTTCTATCCGAGCTGTCACATCTGCATGAACAAGTTCGGCAGGTGATGCAAGGTGTTGCCCAGGCTTTGTGGCCATTTGTCTCCCTGCCAGAGGGTGTTGCAGAGCTTACGGAGAATCTCAAGGGAGCATGGAGGCGCCTTCGATTATGGAAGATATTAGCCTGTCAACAGGGTGCCAGAGAGGCCTGGGCCATGGTGAAGACTCGGTATACCAAGGCAGACCCAAATCACATGGCCGAGGTCGGACCTGTGGGGCCCGACGGAAAAGAGATCCCCGTTAGCTTAGTTTATGGGCAAGTAGAATTAGCCGCAAAGTATTCCCAACAGGATTGTAAGCTAGACCGCCTGTTGGATGGTATAGAGGAGGAGTTTAGTCAGTCTGCATGACTATGTAATTAAAGTGACATGTATAATGCCTTCTAGCCGGATTGTAGATCGTTTGTCGTTGCGGACCTTTTCGCTTCAACCTCCCGGCCCGATAGTCCAGAGTGAATCCGAATACCCTCTCAGTTATATAAGAACCGGGGTATGCGTGGAGACCAGGCATATGGGTCATTAGTGCTTTATCAGACAAGTGCCCAACTAGTTATGTTATATTACATGGGTAGTAAGAAACATCTTCCAGGGAGAATAGTTCCATTAAGGGTTCCTTTCCCTGGGTAAGCATGCCCTAAAGTGCATGTCCGGGCTGCGATAAGAAACGCAGAAAAAGCATCTGGGGGCAGATATGGACAATAAATAAAAATCATCTTTTGTTCACCGACCAAATATTCCCTTAAGAACGCTAGCTTTCGGCTTCACCCAGTCTGAGGTACACATCCGGCTGACCCGACAGTAACAATTGCAGAGGTGCTCCCCTTATGCCATAGCCGAATTAACGGGAACATAGGGAATAAATACAAGAGCCAGGCAACCCAGCTTGGCCAAAACTTAAGTCATATCGATGCATATAATGGTGAAAAAAGGTACATGCGGAAGTATAACACATGTGTTGGGCGTGAGGCCCAGGTAAATAATTTGAGCTTCTGTGAAAGAAGCCCCCAGGTATGGAGAGTGCGGCTAGCGCATCTGTAATGTACAAGTGAGGCACAAGGTGACCCTTGAAGGCCTAGAGAAATAATAAGAGAAAGAAAGAAAGGGAAACAAGACAAATGATGTATATGTAGAAAATGGACAAAGGGAGGGGACTAACATAGAGTCTGGTGCTAGGCGTAGAATCTTTGGAGCCTGGCCGCGTTCCATGGGTTCGGTTCGAGTCGACTAGTTGATGCATCCCGCAGTCGGTACGCTCCACCAGTCAGAACTTGGTCAATAATGAAGGGACCTTCCCATTTGGGCTGGAGCTTGTTCTTTTTCTTATCCGGCAGGCGTAGAACTAGTTCGCCAACGTTATAAGTTTTGGCCCGTACTTCTCTACTTTGGTATCTGCGAGCCTGTTGCTGATAAAATGCGGAACGGGCTTTGGCTACGTCGCGCTCCTCCTCCTATGTGTCCAGACTGTCCTGCCGATCGAGCTCGGCTTCTCTTTGTTCGTACATGCGCACTCGAGGTGAGTCATGAATTATGTCACAGGGCAAGACTGCCTCTGTGCCGTACACCATAGAAAACGGTGTATATCCAGTACTACGATTCGGCGTGGTCCGCAGCCCCCAGAGTACGGAGTCGAGCTCCTCTACCTAGTGCGTGTCAGACTCCGTTAAGCAACGCACTAATCTGGGTTTAATTCCGCTCATTATAAGACCGTTTGCTCATTCGACTTGACTGTTGGTTTGTGGGTGATAGACTAAAGCATAATCGAGCTTGATGCCCATTTTGCTACACCAGAGTTTTACCTCGTCGGTCGTGAAGTTCGTGCCGTTATCAGTGATGATGCTGTGGGGGACACCGTAACGGTGTACAACCCCGGATATGAAATCTATCACCGGTCCGGATTCAGCTGTTTTAACCGGTTTGGCCTCTATCCATTTGGTGAATTTATCCACCATGACCAATAAGTATTTTTTCTTGTGGATTCCCCCTTTAATGGGTCCAACCATGTCAAGCCCCCAGACCGCAAAGGGCCATGTAATGGGGATTGTTTGGAGGGCGGTGGGTGGCATGTGGCTTTGATTTGCAAAGAGCTGGCAACCGGCGCAACGTTGGACCAAGTCCTGTGCATCTGCCTGGGTCGTTGGCTAATAGAATCCTGTACGGAAGGCCTTGCTTACAAGAGCCCGGGCTACGGCGTGATGACCGCCGAGTCCGGCGTGAATTTATGCCAAAAGATTCCGCCCTTCCTCTTCGGAGATGCACCTTTGAAGGACTCCGGTAGTGCTTTTCTTGTAAAATTCTCCCTCATGGACCCTGTAGGCCTTGGATCGCCGCACTATGCAGCGTGCCTCATTTTGGTCCTCCGGAAGTTCCTGTCTAGTTAGGTAGGCCAGGAATGGTTCTGTCCACGGGGCAATAATGGCCATTATATTGTGGGCTGAAGGTGTTATTTCGGTGGCGGAGCCTCCGATTGTGTCAGAGAGTTCGGTATCGGGTATTTTGGCCAGGTCCGGACTATTGTTACCGGTGTCCCCTTCCCATGCTACGGATGGCTTGAAGAACCTTCCCAGAAATATGTTGGGGGGGGGGACCGCGTCGCGTTTTGCGCCGATGCGGGTGAGGATATCCGCCACCTAATTGTTTTCCCAAGCCACATGGTGAAATTCGAGTCCCTCGAACCGAGCTGACATTTTTAGGACGGCATTTCGATAGGCCGCCATTTTTGGATCCTTGGCGTCGAAATCTCCGTTTATTTGGGATATTGCGAGGTTTGAGTCCCCACGCACCTCCAGGCGTTGAATGCCCATGGAGACTGCCATCCGAAGACCATGCAACAGAGCTTCATATTCGGCTGCATTGTTGGAATCTGTATACAATATTTGCAATATGTACCGAACGGTATCTCCGGTTGGGGACGTCAGGACGACTCCAGCCCCTAGACCGGCCAGCATTTTAGAACCGTCGAAGTGCATGATCCAATTGGAGTATGCGCCGTACTCTTTAGGGAGTTCAGCCTCCGTCCATTCGGCGACGAAGTCGGCCAGTACTTGCGATTTAATGGCTCGGCGAGGTTTGTATGTTATGTCGAATGGGACGAGCTCAATAGCCCATTTGGCAATCCGGCCCGTAGCGTCGTGGTTGTTGATAATATCATTAAGTGGCACTTCCGAGGCTACTGTAATCGAACACTCTTGAAAGTAGTGTCGCAGTTTCCGCGATGCCATGAATACCGCATATGCTATTTTTTGGTAATGCGGGTACCGTGATTTGCATGGAGTGAGGACAGTGGATACATAGTATACCAGCTTTTGAAGAGGAAATTTGTGTCCGTCCACTTCCCGTTTGACAACGAGCACCGCGCTTACAACTTGATGAGTTGCCGCAATGTACAACATCATTGGTTCGCCGATGTTTGGTGCGGCCAGGATCGGGTTGGTTGCCAGAATGGCCTTTATTTCTTCCAATCCGGCTGTGGCCGCGTCCGTCCACTCGAACTGTTCGGTGCGCCAAAGGAGGCGATAAAGGGGTAAAGCCTTTTCTCCCATGCGGGAGATAAAGCGGCTTAGAGCCGCCACGCATCTAGTTAGCTTCTGGATTTGTTTGAGGTCTGTTGGAGTAGCCAACTGTGACAACGCTTAGAGTTTGGCTAGATTAGCTTCGATACCTCTACTGGAGACAATGAAACCCAGGAGCTTTCCGGTTGGTACGCCGAAAATGCATTTTTCCGGATTGAGCTTGATGTCATATGTTCGGAGGTTGTCGAATGTGAGCCTCAAGTCATCTATCAAAGAGTCGACGTGTTTGGTTTTGATGACCACATCGTCTACGTATGCCTCTACTGTTTTGCCAATTTGTTTCTCCAGGCATGGATGAATCATGCGCTGATATGTTACGCCAGCATTTTTGAGCCCAAAAGGCATTGTGTTGAAACAGAAGGGACCGTATGGTGTGATGAATGCCATTGCGCCTTGGTCGGACTCCGCCATCTTGATTTGGTGGTAACCGGAGTATGCGTCGAGGAAACACAACGACTCGTGTCCTGCGGTAGCGTCAATGATTTGATCGATGGGTGGGAGGGGGGAGGGATCCTTTGGGCAAGCTTTATTGAGGTCTTTGAAATCGACGCAAAGGCGCAAGAATTTGTCCTTCTTTTGTACCATTACCAGGTTTGCTAGCCAGTCCGGATGTTTTATTTCTCTGATGAATCCGGCCTCCAATAACTTGGCTAGTTCTTCTCCCATGGCCTGTCTCTTAGGTTCGGAGAAACGCCGAAGAGCTTGCTTGACCGGCATGAATCCCTTTAGGATATTGAGGCTATGCTCGGCTAGCCTGCGTGGGATTCCTGGCATGTCTGAAGGATGCCGGGCAAATATGTCCCAATTCTCGCGCACGAACTCTCGTAGTGCGGCGTCCACAGCGGGGTTTAACTATACCCCAATGGAGGCTGTTTTGGTAGGGTCCGTTGGGTGGACTTGGAATTTGACTTTTTCATCCGCTGGTTTAAAAGAGGTGGACTTGGATCTCTTGTCGAGTATCACATCATCTCTGTCCACTATGGAGCGTAGCGTGGTTAACTCCTCGGCCGAGAGGGCTTTGGATAATGCCTCGAGGGCCAATGCTGCTGTTTTGTTTTCGGCGCGGAGTGCTGTGTCCGGATCACTGGCGAGAGTGATGATTCCGTTGGGTCCGGGCATTTTAAGCTTCATGTACCCATAATGGGGTACGTCTTGGAAGATTGTGAACGCCTCCCGTCCTAAAAGAGCGTGATAGCCACTGCTGAACGGTGCCACTTGGAATGTAATTTCTTCGGACCTATAATTGTCCAGCATGCCGAATACCACATCTAGTGTGATTTTCCCAGCACAGCGTGCTTCCCGACTGGGGATAATTCCTCTAAAGGTTGTGCTACTTTGCTCGATGCGGTTCCTGTCTATTTCCATCTTTTGAAGGGTTTCCTCATAGATGAGGTTTAGTCCCTTGCCGTCGTCCATGAGTACTTTGGTGAGTCGAAAGCCATCCACGATTGGACTGAGGACCAGTGCGGCTGGTGCTCGGGCTGTTCGGAATTTGGGTTCATCACCGGCATTGAAGGTAATAGCCGTGTCACTCCATGGATTTGTTGCTGCTACGTGGCAGATTTCGGCCATGCTGCGGAGTGTTCGCTTGCGCCTGTTATTTGACGCAAAGGTCTCGAACACTATTAACACCGTATTGTTATCCACTAGATGGTGCTCCGTGGTATGTGGGATAAGAAGATCCTCACCACTTTTGGCCACCTGCCGGAGTATCCAACATGCTCTCAGGCTGTGCGTTGGTATTGTATCTGCTGTACTATGAATTTTGCAGGGTCCGTTGAGCCATCCTTTCAGTACGGTTCCATACCCTGTAGAGGGTTTTTGCTTTTTGGTAATTGACCTGGGTGTATTGTGATAATGCACCCTTTTGTTTCGGACTGGGTTTGTATTCAGGGCCGGATTATCCCAAAAGTTTACTTCGGTTTTCCAGGCACTTTCCATCGCACAGTACTTTCGTACTATGGACGCCAAGTCAGCGAAGCGTGTTATCTCACGGAGATTTATGGCGTTAAGGATTCCCTTGTCCATGCAATTATTGCAGAAAAATAGGATTGCGTCTTCCTCGTGACAGTCCTTAACCTTGTTCAACGCAAGGAGGAATCTGGCCCAATAGTGATGTACTGTTTCCTGGGGCTCTTACCTGATGTGGGAAAGATCGCTTATGTTTGGGTGGGTGGGTGGAATTGAATCCGAACCCTCACCTGATCTGGGATCTAGGGGCCGAGGAATTTTCAATTCTGGAAGTTCCGGTTCCGGGATGTTACCCGCTAATCCTGGTCCGTTGTCTGACTCTAAGTTCAGGGATTGGATGTTGTCCTCCCGCGAACGGGCGTCCGGCTCGGGGAGCTCGGAAATCCGGACGTAGTTGGTCCTCAGGATAGAGGAAAGGTCGCCGCATTGTTCCTCCACCACTACAATATAGTGGGTGACCGGTGGAGAGTTAATATCCCTTTGATCGGGTTTAAGCCCAATCCGATCATATTCCGTAGCGACTCCCAAGGCGGCGATGCGATCCAAGAGTTCGTTTAAGGAGGAGAGCTCCATTGGATCCATCTGTTCGGCGAGTGCCGATTTGACGTGGAGGCTGTTTTCGATGACCCGAGAATTCATCGTCGGTGCGGCGGCCGTACAGGCGGTTATGATGAACCCGCCTAGCCGGAGAGTTTGGCCGACAACCAAAGTTCCCCCAACAGTAGTACCATCTTTAAAGACGAGACAAGACATCCTTCCTTCTGGCGACGGCACAGAGGAACTCTCAATGAAAGAACCAACGTCGGTGTCAAAACCGGCGAATCTCGGGTAGGGGGTCCCGAACTATGCGTCTAAGGCGGATGGTAACAGGAGGCAGGGGACACAATGTTTTACCCAGGTTCGGGCCCTCTTGATGGAGGTAAAACCCTACGTCCTGCTTGATTAATTTTGATGATATGGGTAGTACAAGAGTAGATCTACCACGAGATCAGAGAGGCTAAACCCTAGAAGCTAGCCTATGGTATGATTGTATGTTGTCCTACGGACTAAACCCCTCCGGTTTATATAGACACCGAAGGGGGCTAGGGTTACACAAGGTCGGTTACAAAGGAGGAGATATACATATCCGTATCGCCTACCTTGCCTTTCACGCCAAGTAGAGTCCCGTCCGGACACGAGACGAAGTCTTCAATCTTGTATCTTCATAGTCCAACAGTCTGGCCAAAGGATATAGTCCGGCTGTCCGGAGACCCCCTAATCTAGGACTCCCTCAGCCTCCGAGATTGGATCTTTCTCTCTCTTTGTTTGCTTCTGTTTCTGCGTTCCCTGTTTCTGGCCTTTCACCATTTTTAAATTCCCGGAGATCCATAACTCTGACTGGGCTGAATTTTTAACACGATTTTTATCCACATATAGGCTTCCTTCCGTCTGAAGGAAACCTCCAACCAACCTTTGTGGTGGCCACAATCCCCCTGGTCGCGCCCTAGGTAGGGGCGCGCCTCAAGGGCTTGTGGGCCCCTCGGGCATCATCTCGCGTTGATAAAGCTTCCCAAAAATCACATATATTCCAAATAAACTATCCGTAAAACTTTATCATGTTTGGACTCCGTTTGACTTTGATTTTCTGCGAAACAAAAAAAATGCAACAAATAGGAACTGGCACTGGGCACTAGATCAATATGTTAGTCCCAAAAAATGATATAAAATATTTCCAAAAGTATATGAAGATGTAAAACATTGGCATGAAACAATTAAAAATTATAGATATGATGGAGACATATCAAACACCCGCCACACGCTCCACCACTACTGCCCGTCGGCAGCTGTTGCTGGCTGCCATTGCCTCCACCCCACCGTCTGCGGTCGTGGTCACCACAACACCATCGAAAGTCAGGGCCATCACCCGCTCCTCCGCGGCAGCCCGATGGCAAGAGGTGGCCGTCGTGGCCGCCACCCCACTGTCGGCCACCGTGGCCATCAATCGCTTAGCCATAGCAGCCCAAAGGCAGGAGGTAGTGGTTGTGGCCACTACCTCATCATCGGCCACCGTTGCTGCCAGCCCACTATCGACCGCCGGGGTCATCACCCGCTCCGCCACCGCCGCCCGAAGGCGGAAGGTGGAGACCCGAACATTCATCAATGACCTTGCGCGCTACATCGTGTTCATGCAGGAGGAGGAGCACCTTGTCAAGCACGCAAAGAGCCTTAGCATCATCACAGAGGCGAGTAATGAGGAGATCTATGAGGATTCCCGCCGCTTCGAGAGGAGTCATCTGGAGCGGCAGATTTTGTTCGAGGTGAGCGTAGCTGAAGGTGCAATAGCGGAAGGCACCATATTGCAGTTGTCTAGCTTGTCAGTACGCTCCTCCTGCTCTGCCTCTTACTGAGCACGCTCGGCAGAGGAGAGGCTGCTGGAAGTAGTACAAAGCCCCTCCGTAGTAGTAGTAGTAGTTATAGTAGTATGTAGGGTCTATTTTGTTCAGTTCATCTAACTATAGATGTGGTGGAACTATACAACATACTTAAACTTAGCTACTATATATAGTTGAACTAGCTATTTCAGTACGTGGTTGGCAAAAATTGGAGAAACGTTTGGTTAGTTCACCTGTCGAGTTGAACTGTTTGTATAAAGAACGACTGCTTAATCTATGAATGAAATCTATGCTTAATTACTGAATTTTAGTTCAAAAATTAGATAGTGCTTTTTTAGCTGTAAATTTTGACAAATGGCAGTGTTACAAGGTCGACAAAGGGCAATGTTACTAGATCAACAAATGTCAATCCTTCCAGTTTGACAAATGGCAATATACCCAATATGACTGATGCAAATCTCACCAAATTGTATGTACGTGGTTGCATGCGGGTCATCTGGAAAAACTGTTTGCATTGAAGGGATGTACAAATCCTACGTGCCAGATTTTCTCTTGGCTTAGGGGCAAAGGAACCATAGCTCTTGTTTTTGTTTACGATGAAGGGATGCACAAATCCTGCGTGACAAATTTTTCCCTTGGCTTACTGGGGAAGACCGTAGCTCTTGCTTTGCATACGGGTGTTCTATCTAAAATGTTTGCAATGAAGAGCTCCACAAATTCTACTCGGCACATTTTCCCTTAGCTTAATGGGGAAACTGTCGGTTTGCATCCGGGTGTTCTATAAATGTTTGTGATGAGTGTTTTAGATTTAAAAACCATTGGAGTTTTTTAAATCGTTTGATAAGTGCGTACTTTCAGAGAGAAAACGCAAGTTTGCTCAAACCATATATTTCATTCAGTCACACTGCGACTTTATATTCATACGATCGAGATACAGTATTAAAAGCAAAAAAATTAATTCTAGCGGCGGCGGAGGCGGTTGTTGTTGTCATCCTCCGGGACGCTGTTGTTGAAGTCTTCAAGGCAACACATAATGTTCTTCACTTAAAAATGAAACATCCTGTAGTCGCGTGATTCACGGGCGGGGCGAGGGAGGATGGCAACTCGTGGTGCTGCGAGGTAGCAGTCGACAGTGGTGTCACATGACACTGAGGGGGGCATGCGCACGGGCATGGGCACGGCAGGTGCAGGCAAACGCATGGGGACCGGTGTCGGTGTACAAAAGTAGGGGCTCTTCTTTTGACCCCTTTACTTGTGCACGGGCAGTCAGAGCCGCGCGCCACAGCCATACTTAGCAGGGAAGAGGAGGGAAGCGGAAGTACGAGACAACCAAGGCAACGCCAAGACCAGAAACACAGGAGAGCAAGAGGGCGAGGTGGACTCCCTCGGCAAGATCCTTGCCGAGGCAGCCTCCGCTGCCCCGGCAAGAGCCTTGCCGGAGCAACTTGCCCGATGCCAGCAGAGCAAGCCATCCTTGAGCCCACGGGCTCCAACCCAACCAACTACATTGGAACCAAGGCTCTGGAGGTGCCTCTGTGGTGGCATGCAAATCTTTGTCAAGATCATAAACATATGAGATCAGATGAGGACCAGAAGATGGCGACCCTCGGCGGGATCCTAGCCGAGGAAATCCACAAGACCCACGGCAAGACCCTTGTCGGGGATGAATGTGACGCCACAGCAAGACCCTTTCCGGGCCCCGGCAAGGCCCTTGCAGAGGGCATCAGCAGGGCCACTGCTAGGCCCGCGCCAAACAAGGCTCCACCACCGTCCCCAAGCAGCTGCTAGCTCAACCAGCCGGGAAGGCAACTAAGTGGGGATGGGCGGCCTCTACACCAACTCAGCACGCACCTGCGTGGCGGCATGCGACCCTTCATGAAGGATCCACCACCACGCCAGCCCAGTAGCCAGCCAACGTGGCGCCGCGATGCCTCATCAGCTCGGACGCATGTCGAGGCCAGGCGAGGCGACGATGGCTGGGACGTGCTTCCCTGGCTTCTCCGATAAATCAAGGGGGGCACGTCGGCAGTGCATTAAATGCATTTGTCCGACGGGGCCAGAGGACAGACTCATCCACTGTAGACCTTTCCACCACCTGGGTGCCACTGTGGCAACCCCTTTTCGCCTATAAAAGGAGGCCCGAGGCGACCAGGAGAGGGATTCGACTCTTTTGGGCAAGTTGCACCCCGTAGCTAGCTCAAGAACACAAGAACACTCAAATACATCCACCAAAGCAGGACTAGGGTATTACGCATATTCGCGGACCGAACCTGGGTAAACGATCCATGTGCTTCCTGTCAGTCCCGCTCTTTGCACAACCTCGTGCTTGCCAACCGTAGAAGGGATCCCAGTTACCCCATAGGTGTCGTTTACACCGACATCTCTAGCACGCCAGGTGGGGCGTAGTTGTGACAGTCTGGTCTGATTGGAGCAGCGGCTTCACCGTGGCCGTCGTTCCAAGGAACAAGATGACCGAGGTTCACGGCACCATCTGTGGATGCGATGGGCGCCTGTGCAACAACAGAAAAGCTAAGTCATGCGAAACTTTAAGCAATTTCTTTTTATATGTATGGTTTTATCCTCGAAGGTCCTCCCCTGTGTACGGAAAACCTGCATGCAAAGGGGCCCTTCCACGATTGGCAACACCCTTGTTCTGTTTCGAGTCCGCTCAAGAGCTCAAGCGGTCACGTCGAGAGTGGCAGGGTAGCCTTCTGCAATTGGCAACGCTCTCGATTCTGACTCGAGTCAAGCTTGACAGTTTGAGCGGCCGCGTTGAGAGCGGTAAGGTGGTTCGCCTGGCAACAAGCATACCGGCAGGCTATTGAGGATCCGTCCTCGAAGTGCCCTGGCCTGGGTTCCGCCCCGGCAAGCCTACCCGATTAACGTAGGGTGGACATACAAAGGGGGATCAAATAGGACAATAACATGCATCATTTTCAAAAGTACTGTAGAGTTATATTAGATCAATTGTTGCTGTGGTTCTAACTAAAGATATAAATTGTCTTGGCCATGAACCTGCAGTGGCAATGAGAAACGGGGTGCCTAATCCCGGTGCTGGCCCTCCATCCTCTCAATCCCGCCGATGCGGCTGATGATGGGCTTGATACTCTCCTTGAGAGTCGCAAGGTCTACATCCTCTGGCAAGCTCTCCAGCGTGGCGTCGAAGTCGAGGTTGGGGTTCCAGTGCGCCATCTTGGTGAGAACCTTTGTCATGGCACCCCGACAAAGCATCCAGGCCTCATCGGCCAGGGAGGCCGCCCGATTAAGGATGGCAATGGGTCGGGTTTGGATCGGGTTGAACAATCTCAAGTCCATATCCATGTCCATAAAGACAGTATTTGCCCGCCCATGAAAAAATCCATGGGTGAAAAATTGTGTCCATGTCCAAATCCGATGGATATCCATTGGGTCCTCTCGAGACATATAAATAAGACATAACACAATATTAACATAAACTCTTCCATTCTTCACCTCGTGGTAGGCTAGGCTTCACTTATGGTAAATCAACATCCACTAACAACCTAAGATCATTTAGTATTTTTCTAACAGATGAGAATGGTGAGTCATTTAAGGAGGAGGTAAAAATAAGGGAAGGGGTGTTGGATTATGTTACAGAGGGGATTGAATGTCAACTAAAAAAAGTTACGATGGGGATTGTGTAATTTCTTATGCATGTTTTAGATAAAAAAAGTGTAAAATTGTTGTGGGACATATGACCGTGGGGCGGGGATAGCAGATTTTCCCCCATTAAGTCATACTATCGGGTCAAGTTTGGGTATATCCATGGGTACAAGATTATATCCATGCCCTATCCATGAACAATCGGGTCGGGTTTGGGCGCCGCCCATGGACAAAAAAGCATATCCAAACCCTATCCAATCGGGTCGGATATCCATGTCCATGGATAAAATTGCCATCCTTACGCCCTATTGGAGTGGAGCTGCTCCAGGGCCCCAAGGACGCACTCGAAGAAGATGGTCAGCTTGGCGTTGGGGCTCGCGTTGCGCTCCGGGGTATACCTCACATTTGGCATCCCCATGGTAGCCAGCTGCGTGGTGATCCTGTCGACGACGCCTTCAAGGCACCCGATCCAGCGGTTCTCGCCTTCCATGAAATCCTTGTGGTTGGCGGCTTCGTTCTTCCGCAGCTGCTTCTCGGTCTCCAGGTCCTTGGCCAGGGCCTCCTCCCGGGCCTTGCCCTCCGACAGCATCCCCTCGAGACCCTCCAGCTTCAGCTTGAGGTCTTTGATGGAGTTGTTGGCCTCAGAGAGCTGCCCAGCCTTGTCGAGGACTGCGCCCTGCGCCTCAAGCAGGGCACCGTTGAGCGTGTCCTTCTCCTTGGACAGCTTCAGGACCTGATCCTTCAGCCCATCCCACTCCACCTCTTGCTCCTTCACCTGTCGGCGTGAACCAGAGCATGGGCATCGAGTGCTGCCTTGTGCCTCTGCTCCAGCTACTGGGTCTGCTGCATGACAAGCTTCTCCACCTCCTCGTCCTTGTCGCGGAGCATTGCGGCAAGCTTTTCCTCATGCGCGGCAAGGTCCTCCTCCTGGGAGTTCAGCACGGCCTGATGCTGGGCTCGAGCAGCCTCGGCTTCGGCGGCCAGGTTCTTCGTCGTCTCCTGGGCCTTCTCAATGTCAGCCCACTCCATGGTGAGCTCCAACTTGCACTTGTCCAGCTCGCCTTGGGCGGCCTTCTGCTCCTCGCAAGCTTGGCGGGACCAAGTTTGCGCCTCAGCGACACGTCCCTTGAGGTCCGCCTCCGCCTTGTCCACCATTGCCATCCTGGACTTGGCCTTGTCTAGGCGGGCGCGGTGGAGCGCCTGGAGCTTCCGAAAGCTGCCGCCCATGGCCTGGAGAAGCCGCTCCTCCCGAGAACAGTCATCACCGGCGCTTGGCTCGTCGATGACCTCGAGCCCGGCGGCGGCAAGCACCTCCTCGTCGAACACCTCTCCCTCGATGGGCACCTTGGAGCTCGACGCCCCTGGAAGGTGGACGAAAAGGTCATCGCTCACCCTTAGATACCTGCGGAGCCAGAGGCAGCAGAGGAGGAAGGCTGGTCATTAGCCACCTCCTCCTCGACAGCGGACGTGCCGGCCTCCCCGACAGGTCCCTTGCGGGGCTCCTCGGCAGGCCCCGTGGCGGCCTCCTCGGCAGCGATCTTCTTGGCCTCCGCCTCGGCGGCCTTGGGGACATCCTTGATGACGGTGTCTATGTCCTCCTGGTTCGCCGACGGAGGATCTGGATATCGAGAAGAGGATGAAGCGAAGCCAAGGCCAAGATTTAGAAAGAACATAAAAAGAAAAGGGACGGAAGGTGAGTGGCTTACCCGTGCCGGGCTAGGAAGAAGAGGCCCCCTCCCCGCCAATACTCGGCGCCGAGGTATGGCTACCAGTGCCCAAGCTTGCCTCCTCCTCCTTCGTGTGCATGGGCTCGGTGCTTGGCACCCTTGCCGGGGACGCCCCTCGGGGCGGCGTGGTTGACGGAGGCGGCGTGTTGGGGGTAGCCCTTAGTGGCTCCTCCTGCTGCTGTCCTCCTCCTATGATCATAGCAAAGTCAGCACCAAGAATCGTACCCCCGACACACGTTGATGAGGGGCGGGTGATGAGCTTACGCTGGGGTTATGCTGGGGGCTGCTGTCCGGGGGGTACTCACCACCACCAGCGGTGTACCGGAAGTGCCTGCCGGGGGCTGGCCGCCCGTCGAAGACCTGGCCCTTTTCACCGTCTGGGCCAGTGTCTCCGTATCCCTGCCAAGATGAAGTCAAGTCAAGAAAACAAACATGGCCCGGAGGTACGGAGATGACAAAAGTCGAGGCACTTACTCATCTTCCACTTCTTCTTCCGCTGCCTTCCTCTTCCTCCTCGGGCTAAGAGACCCAAGGTCGAAGAAGACCTCCGTGTCGTCACCTACAGGAGGAGGGGAAGTAGGTGGACTTGGGGAACGCTTGGACGAAGAAGAGGCGGATGCTTTGTTCTTCGCCACCGCGGCCTTCACCAATTTCTTCGCCGCCGCGGCCCTCGTCTGGCGTGTGGACGTCTCCTGGGCATGCCGGGGTTGCACGGCCCTGCCGGGCCGAACCAGCTCGTCAGAGCTAGCCCACCACAGGACTCGCCCTTTCCCCGTGGCTGGGGGCTCGACAGCTTCAGCCTCCTCCTTAGACGGCTCATCGTTGTCGTCTTCAATAAGAGGGGCCCCGGTGCCGGCACTGCTGGCCTCCCCGGCGGACTCCGCCCACCGGGCGAGCTCCTTCTCCTCTGCAGCCGCCCCGGCTTTGTCCTCCACACCGCCAGCGCTGCCAGCCTCCTTGGCGAGCTCCGCTTCCGCTGCCCTGGCGGCAATGTAGTCCAGCTCCACCTGGGTGGTGTCCTGGACGAGCCGCGACTCGTTGCGAACGTACTTCTCCTCCAGGGTGTCAAAGAACTCCTGTACTTGATCCTCCGGTGGCTCGGCCCAATTTGGAACAAGGCCGTGTGCGTTGAACTCTGGCATCATGGCGATGATGTTGTTTCGGTGCAAGTTATTACTCAGCGGGACCACCCCTGTCGGCAACCCAAACAAGGGCCCCTTGGCGACCTTGCCGGCATTTGCGGCCTTGCCGGACCTCTCGGCCTTGCCGTCGCGGTTCATGTCAAGCTGGAAGAGCCGCTGGCAGAAGTGAGCGTGCGCCATAACCGTGAAGATGTGGTTGAGGCCGGGGCGAAGCCTCATGATATCGGCCGCATTCATGAAGAGCTAGGCTGGCCTCCCCTTGTTATGCAGCAGGGCGATTCGGCGACGGATGAAATCTGCACCGATCATCTCAAGGGTGAGCCCGGCCTCGATGAGGTGAAGAATCCTGGTGGTAACGACCATGAGCTTTGCGTCGTCGGCATCGACATTGCTCCAGTCGTTTCCACGAAACGATGGTGCGTGGCCAACCCAACAGAATTCTTGTGGATCCTCCTCCTCAATCCAGCACCACTGCCCCCGCCACTCCTCCCACCTCTCCTTCTGAGCGCCCTTCGGGTATGTCCCCTTGGACCTCGGGATCCAGGCGACGCAACCGGAGATGGCGCCGCCCTTTTGGATCCGAGGGAAGAAGTAGTGGCGGAAGAGCACCGTGTTGGGATGCACCCCGGCGAAACCCTCGTAGAGGTGCGCAAAAAGAGCCATGCACGCCACGGCATTTGGAGTAAAATCCAAAAGGTGGAAGCTGTAGGTGTGCATGACGTCGTTCAAGAAATCAGAGAAGGGGGGACAGAGGCCGCAGGAGAACCAATCGACGAAGAATGGGTACCGATTTGGGACGGCTTCGGCAAAAGCGACGGGGATGACACGCGTGGCCGGATGCCCCGTCACCTCGCCCGCCGTCTTGCACCCCCACATGTGTCTGAAGTAGTCCCGAAGTTCGACCACATCGACCGTCAGCAGGAAGTAGGCGTGATGCGTCCGCCGCACTGCCAACTCGGTCTCCGGCGGCTCCTTCTCCCCAGCATCCTTGGCCGCCCCCTTGCCTCTGCTCGTTTTGGGCGCCATGGCGGTTGAGGAGGAAAAAGGCGCGGCGATGGCGAGAAGGAGCAGAAGCTTGAGAAGGAAGGAGGAAAGGACGGCGGTTCCGAGATTGGAGAAGACACAGGGGGTAAATGAGCAGCGCGCCCGTGGTCGTTCCTTTTTACGGGGAAGGCGTGGGCCTCCTATTTACCATGATGTGACGCATGCATGCGGAAACCACCGCATGATCCCCACGTCACGCGTTCAACGCAGGTCATGGGGAAGCACAGTGGATGAGAAGTTACTGCGGTAAAATCCGCCCCACCTGCCCGTGCACCGTTCTGGGCCTAGCTGGCGCGCTTATCTGTGGCCCAGGCCCGAGGGCTCCTGTCGGTGTACAAAAGTAGGGGCTCTTCTTTTGACCCCTTTACTTTTGCACGGGCAGTCAGAGCCGCGCACCACGGCCACACTTAGCAGGGCAGAGGAGGGAAGCCGGAGAGAAGCCGAAGTACGAGACAACCAAGGCAACACCAAGACCAGAAACGTAGGAGAGCAAGAGGGCTAGGTGGACTCCCTCGGCAAGATCCTTGCCGAGGTAGCCTCCGCAACCCCGGCAAGAGCCTTGCCTGGGCAACTTGCCCGATGCCAGCGGAGCAAGCCTTCCTTGAGCCCACGGGCTCCAACCCAACCAACTACATTGGAACCAAGGCTCGGGAGGCGCCTCTGTGGTGGCATGCAAATCTTCATCAAGATCATAAACATATGAGATCGGATGAGGACCAGAAGACGACGACCCTCAGCGGGATCCTAGCCGGGGAAATCCACAAGACCCCCGGCAAGACCCTTGGTAGGGACGACTGCGACGCCACAGCAAGACCCTTGCTGGGCCCCCGTAAAGGCCCTTGCCGAGGGCATCAGCAGGGCCACTGCCAGGCCCACGCCAGCCAAGACTCCACCACCGTCCCCAAGCAACTGCTAGCTCAACCAGCTGGGTAGGCACCTGCATGGCGACAGGTGATAACCCACAAGTATAGGGGATCGCAACAGCTTTCGAGGGTAGAGTATTCAACCCAAATTTATTGATTCGACACAAGGGGAGCCAAAGAATATTCTCAAGTATTAGTAGCTGAGTTGTCAATTCAACCACACCTGGAAACTTAGTATCTGCAGCAAAGTGTTTAGTAGCAAAGTAATATGATAGTGATGGTAACGGTAACAAAAGAGTAACGAAAGAAAAGTTGAAAGGATCGATATGGTTGACTAGAGGGGGGTGAATAGCCAACTAACAATTTTTAGCTTTTCTTTAACAATTTAAACTTTGCATCAAAGTAGGTTGTCTAGATATGCAACTAGGTGAGCAACCTATATGATGCAACAAGGATAGGAACACAAGCAAGCCAGAGATGTGACACAAATAAGCTTGCACAAGTAAAGGCATGAGATAACCAAGAGTGGAGACGGTGGAGACGAGGATGTGTTACCGAAGTTCCTTCCCTTTGAGGGGAAGTACGTCCGTTGGAGCGGTGTGGAGGCACAATGCTCCCCAAGAAGCCACTAGGGCCACCGTATTCTCCTCGCCCTCACACAATGCGAGATGCCGTGATTCCACTATTGGTGCCCTTGGAGGCGGCGACTGAACCTTTACAAACAAGGTTGGGGCAATCGCCACAACTCAATTGGAGGCTCCCAACGACACAACGAAGCTTCACCACAATGGACTATGGCTCCGCGGTGACCTCAACCATCTAGGATGCTCAAACACCCAAGAGTAACAAGATCCGCAAGGGATTAGTGGGGGAATCAAATTTCTCTTGGTGGAAGTGTGGATCGAGGCCTTCTCAACCACTCCCGAGCAAATGAACAAGTTTGATTGGCTAGGGAGTGAGATCGGGCAAAAATGGAGCTTAGAGCAACAATGGAGCTTAGGGTTGGAAGAGATAAGTCAATGGGGAAGAATGGGACCCCTTATATAGTGAGAGACAAAGATCCAACCGTTATCCACCTACCAGCCCGCGGCCAGCGGTACTACCGGTCCAGGCCAGCGGTACTACCGCAGGGCCGCGCGGTACTACCGCCTGCTGCCAAGCGGTACTACCGCACGGTCATGCGGTACAACCGTACAGGCCCGCGGTACTGCCGCAACACCAGCAACACCAAGGTCAGATCTGAAGCACAAGAGCTGAGGGCGATACTTCCGCTAGCACGGTACTACTGCGCCGCCATGCGGTACTACCGCAAGGCAGGAATCCCCTAGCCAGGGGGAAGGAAACATCTGTGCCTACTTCCGCAAAGAAACGAAAGAAGCGAAAACTCAACACAGTACTACTGCAGAGGGGCGGTACTACTTCCTGACAACATAGCACGGTACTACTGCAGAGGGGCGGTACTACTGCCTGACAACATAGCACGGTACTACCGCGGAACGAAAGTGGTACTACCGTGGTAGGCGCGGATGTAAAATATTACATCCGCCCCTACTACCGCGAGGGAGCGGTACTAGCCTGGTGGGCAACGGTAGTGCAGCTCCACGGGAGCGGTACTACCGTGGGCACCCGCGGTAATACCGCGTCGCAGCACGGTACTACCGCTGGTGCCTACGGTACTACCGCTCACCTGGGAGCAGTACTACCGCAAGCCAACGCAGCAGCCAGAAACAAGGGGGCGAGAAAGCGGAGGATGCTCCAAGGGAAAGGAGGGGACTAGAAAGAGATGTGTACATGATGATTCCACCCAAACCTTTCCAACACGGACCCCCTCTTAATAGTACGGCTTTCCTACGACTCAAATCCACCAAAAAGAAACGTAGAAAAGACGCCGTCTTCAACAGTCTTCGAGGGGCACCCAACCGTCTTGTGCCTAGCGGTAAAATGTCTGGCATACTCAAGGCACACGATTAGTCCGCAAACGCGTTGTCATCAATCACCAAAACACCTTATGGATAAATATGCCCTTACAATCTCCCCCTTTTTGGTGGATTGATGACAATACGGGATTTGCACAAGGGAAATAATATTAAGCAACCGCAAACCCCTCCTCTCTAGAATATAGACGGGCTCCCCCTAGATGTGTGCCAACTAGATGGGTGCTTTGGACTGCACGGCACACATACTAGGATCAAAGCTCCCCCTATATTATAGAGACAAGGCATATCTAGTAATAGGAAGGCTAACACTAGACAGGATAGCACAAACATAAGTTAACTATGGTAGATAGAGTGCATATGTCTTACACCATATGTAGGATAGGTCTCGAAGGCACAAACCAAACAAAAGCAAGCAAGGCAAACGAGGTTCAAACGACAAAGCAAACACACCAAGCACGATACAACACAAATCCCTACACTCTCTCCCCCTTTGGCATCGAGACGCCCAAAAGGCAGACAGGACACCTACACACACGGGGTGGCTTAGGTAGAGAAGTCGTCCCACTGCTCCTCGTGCTCCTTGTCAGACTCAGCGGCGGGGACGGGCTCCTCGATGTCCTCCTTTGAACTGGTCCACTTGTACCCCTGCTTCGCCATCCAGGCAGCCTCTAGCGTGATGACGTCCTCAGAACCGCCAGACACATCCTCTCCAAAGAGCCTCATAACGTTCTTGTCACGGCGGCGACTCTCCTTGTCTGCCACGTGAGTCCTGTACTGTCCCTTTGCCTGCATGCAGAAGAGAGTCTTCATCTTGTCCTTTAACTTCTTGGCCCACGACGGCTCAGAGGAAGGAGTGGTATACCTAGCAGCACGGTCCTCAGCAACATTCTCTGCACCAGCCTCCTCCTCACTAATAGCCCTCCTAGCAGAAGAAGCCTCAACACGGGTAGTAGTGTTGGCCCAGTTGGGCTTGACGCGGAGACTGATGGACTCATGCCGAATCCAGTCTGGAGCAAGGAACTCATCACCAGGGTACATCTTCTCCCAAGCTGTGGAGAGCAACAGAAACATGTACGGTCCATTGATAGGTACCTTGCGAGTGAACACCGCAAACCGAAGCTCACACCACATGATGTGTGAGACATCAAGTGGCTGAGTCTGAGATGAATGTGCCTCCGCACACAGGAGCAACATGTCCACTAGATAAGCATGAACCTTGTCCTTGTCGCCAATGCATGGGAAAAGAGTGTTGCGGAAGATGCGATGCATGATATCCAGAAAGGAGTTCAGCACCCAAGTCGACTTGCCATTGGGGAGCACCTACTCAACAAGGAATGGATGAAGCAGGTTCTTGTTGGCAGACTCAGAGTTGGCATGGGGGCAAACACCAACGGGTGTGTGAAGCCCGTCATCAGGAATGTGAAGTAGATCCATGAACTCCTTCCGTGTAGCAGACGGCTGACGGCCGTTGGTCATCCAGGTCATCCTCCGCTCATCCCCGGGATGAAAGTAAACTGAGG
This sequence comes from Triticum urartu, assembly GCF_003073215.2. Classification (NCBI taxonomy): domain Eukaryota; kingdom Viridiplantae; phylum Streptophyta; class Magnoliopsida; order Poales; family Poaceae; genus Triticum; species Triticum urartu. Next base: position 220,176,912 of record NC_053027.1, on the reverse strand, counting down.
CAAAGAACTGACAGATAAGCTTAGGGTCATAGTCAAGGCGAAAGGAGATCACAGGCTCAATAGAAAACTGCTCCACCAAGTCCAGAGCCTCTCCAAAATAGTCACGAAACTTGTCCTTCCACATGTGATTCATGTCTATCCACTTGACATCCACGAAGGTATTCTGCTTGTTCTTGATCACATCCAGATAGATGAGAGCCTGTTGCTTGGTCCAGAACAACTCGGTGCCTCTGAGGACAGCCCGAGGATTCACATAGGCATTGATCTTCCGGCATTCGACATACTCATTGTCTGAGATCTCGTCCATGCCCTTAGCAGGTTCCTTTTGCTTGCTGGCAGTGGTCTTGACATTGTGCTTGGGGGCATTGGAGCCCTCTGGTGCTTCATCTTGGGGATTGCGCAGACGCTTGGAGCCAGTGTCACGACTGGGATTGGAACGGCGAGAGCCACCACCTGAGACACAAAGCGCAAAAAACACACGACAAGCAAGAAGGATCAATGCAAAGACCACAACAAAGCAAAAGAAACATGCAGAGAGCGCACAAGATAATTGCCATGAGAGAGATTTGACCCCTACGGTAGTACTGCCAAGTGGTGCAGTACTAAGACTGTAGTACTACTCTTAGTCGCGGTAGTATCGTGTAAGGTCAAAGTAGTACCGGGTCTAGGAGCGGTAGTAGGATCTTAGTGCCACAGCTAGCGCGGAAGTACCGCGTCTGATGGGCGGTAGTACCGCACAAACTAGCGCGGTAGTACCGCACCTGATGAGCGGTAGTACCGCACGAGCGGTAGTACCACACATGAGACACGGTAGTACCGCACCGCGTCAGATCCGAACAAGTTCAAATCTGAGAAAAGCCCGCAAAACCGCGGCGATACTACGGTTGGAAAAATCTACCACAAGACAACATATCAAGTATGATTCCTACGCAACACAACTCTCCTACATCCTACTCTTGCACAGATTTGGCCTAAAATCTCAAGAACAACAAGCATCTCCCCAACAACCTAGAAGCGAGAGAACAACCAAGAAAAAGAGGGATTTGGGGAAAAACCTTCATCCATGGCAAGAGGAAGTGGTTGGGAACGATCCCACCGGTCGGAATCCGAGGAGAGTGGCCGGAGACGGAGATCCGGCGAGGACCTCCGGCGCCGTTCTTGAGCAAGAGAGAGAGCGAGAGACGTGGGGAGAGAGACGAGTGAATGGGTATGGGGAGTTGGAACTCCCCTACCCGAGTCATAACCCCCACGCTCACTCGATGGCGCAGTAGTACCGTGCCTCATTGCGGTAGTACCGCTCGGCGAAAGTACCGCAACTGAGCGGTAGTACCATGCTCTAGGGTGAGACGAGGCGTGGTCACTTGATCATCTTGAGCGTCGTCTTGAGCTTGTTCTTGTTCTTGAACTTGCTCGGAGGAGAGAACTTGACCTTGGGCATCACTTGATGTGTCAACACCTTCTTGAGCATGATCTTTCCCTTGGTCATGTTCTTGAGGATGAGGGCCTTCATGTTGTTCTTTGGAAGCGTGTGGGCCTTGGGTTGGTGATGGCTCCACTTGAGTGGAGCATTGTCCTTCTCCCTCGGCCACAAGGGGTTCCTCAACGGGTAGGATAAAGCCAACACCCATTCTTGTTATGGCTTGAGGAGGAATTTCATCACCTACATCACAAGTGCCACTTTGCTCCACTTGGGAGCCGTTATTCTCATCAAACTCCACGTTACACGTCTCCTCAATAAGTCCGGTGGATTTATTGAGGACACGGTAAGCATGAGAGTTTGTAGCATAACCAACAAATATGCCCTCATAAGCTCTAGCCTCAAATTTGGACAACCGAACACCTTTCTTGAGAATGAAACACTTACACCCGAACACCCGAAAGTACTTGAGGTTGGGCTTGTTATCGGTGAGTATCTCATATGGAGTCTTGTTCAAGCCCTTGCGGAGGTAGAGCCGATTGGATGCATGACACGCGGTGTTGATAGCTTCGGCCCAAAAGTTGTACGAAGACTTGAACTCCGCCATCATGGTCCTTGCCGCATCCATCAACGTCTGGTTCTTCCTCTCCGCCACACCGTTTTGTTGACGGGTGTAAGGTGCGGAATATTGATGCTTGATTCCCACATCACTAAGAAACTCATCCAAGGTGTAGTTCTTGAACTTGGTTCCATTGTCACTTCTTATTGTCAAGATCTTTGCATTGTGTTGACGTTGTGCTTCATTTGCAAAGTCAATGACGGTTTGTTGGGTCTCGCTCTTCCTCTTGAAGAAATACACCCAAGTGTATCTCGAGTAGTCATCCACAATCACCAAGCAATACTTCCTACCCCCAAGACTATCGAAGGATGGAGGCCCAAAGAGATCCAAGTGAAGGAGCTCCAAAGGCCTCTTTGAGTAAATGATAGTCGTGGGAGGGTGAGCCTTCTCATGTAGCCTTCCTTCGATACAAGCACTGCAAGCACGATCTTTAGCAAAATTAACATTCGTTAGTCCACGGACATGGTCCCCCTTGAGAATACTTTGCAAAGATCTCATATTGACATGGGCTAAACGGCGATGCCAAAGCCATCCCACATCAACTTTAGCCATTAGTCATGTTGCGGTCTTAGTGGGTCGCTCCGAAAAGTTAATCACATATAGACCGTTCTCGACATGCCCAACAAAGGCTACTTTAAGAGTCTTGCTCCACAAGAGGGCCACGGTATCGATATCAAAGAAAGTGGCAAAGCCCATGATTGCAAGTTGACGAACGGAAAGTAAATTGTATGCAAGGGACTCAACAAGCATGACCTTCTCGATCGTGAGATCATGAGAAATGACTACCTTGCCAAGTCCCAATACCTTAGAAGATGAGGCGTCACCCCACTCGACATTGGTGGGCGTAGATGGAATCTTGTGCACGTCCACCACCAAGTCCTTGCTTCCAGTCATATGATTTGTAGCTCCTCTATCGAGCAACCATGATACCCCACCGGAAGCAAACACCTTGTTGGTGGCTTTAGCCATGAGGCACTTGGCGGTGATGCTCCCATTGGGTGAGTCGAAGATAGACACGCGTGGAGTCGTCGCAATGGCAACAGAGGCCATGGCAACCGACTCACCATCTTCATCATCGTCATCATCCTCATTGTACTCTTCTTGTACCACCAATGCCTTGGGGGGCAGTCTTCTTGGTGAAGTTGCTCTTGTTGGGGAACGACTTGGCCTTGTCCTTTCGGATGAGCTTGCCACCATTGTCTTCCCTCTTCTCATACGGGAACTCCGCAACAAAATGACTCACATTGCCACAATTGTAGCAAGTCCTTACACGTTGCTTGCTCTTCGTGCCACTTGAGCTGTTTTTGTTAAAGTTTGGCCTTGAGTTTTTCTTGCTCCAAAATTGCCTTGAAGCAAGTGCCATGCGTTCATGATATGCATACTTAGTATCTTCGGGGTTACTCTCCTCTTCTTCCTCTTCCTCTTCTTCAACGCAGAGCTTGGCCTTCAATGCAAGGTTGGGCTTCTTTGCCCTTTGAGAATGAAGCACCGCATTGTCGGTGGTCTTGTCCAAAATGTTCATGGACACAAACTCATCCAACACTTCGCTTGAGGTCAAAGTGTGGAAGTCCGGCATTTGACGAATGACAGAGGACATGGCCTTGTGGTAGGGCATCATAGCCTTGAGGAATTTGCACTTGATCCAATTGTCATCCGTGTCCTTGCTCCCGTGATCTCGGAGTGAGACCGCGAGTTTGGTTACTCTCTGATAAAGCTCACGAGGTTCTTCATCTTCTTTCATTGCAAACTCATCGGCCTCATCTTGCACCACTTCATAGTTGGAGCGTTGAATGCTTGCACTTCCCCGGTAGAGAGAGACAACACAAAGCGATGCGTCTTTCGCCAAGGCGAAGGGCCGAAGATGAGGTAGGTCTTCGGGTGGGATTGCATCTTAAATGATGAAGAGAGCATTCTCATTGAACTGATTATTCACGGCTTCTCGAGGAGTGAAGTTGCTTGGATCATGCAGATAGAAACCTTCTTCAATGATTCTCCAAAGATTAGTGTTCACATGATTCAAATGACGTTTAAAGCGGTAAACCCAGGAATCAAAGTCCTCATTCTTCACAATCTTAGGGGGAGGACCGGCATGATTCAAATGAGTGGAAGGAACCGGTCCACCATAAACAAGTGGTGGTTCCACATGAGCAAAGATATTGGTGCCATTCTTACCACTAGAAGAAGGAGCCTTTTCACTACTAGCTTCCCCCTTATCGGAGGTAGCATCCGTCACCTTGTCGGTGGGATTACCCACTTTCAACGGTGCGGTGGATAGTTTAAGCCCTTCAAGGAATTTAGTAAACATGCTTTCAACCTCAGTCGTCATGGAGGTTTTCAATGTCTCCAAGGCTACATTGAACTCCTCACGAGAGACCGAGGTTTCCCCATCGCCCATAGACGAGATCGGATTCACACCGGAGTGTTCCTCCACACCGTCTACGGTATCAACCATACTCTTCGGACGGTAAAGTCCTTAATAAAGAGACGAGGCTCTGATACCAATTGAAAGGATCGATATGGTTTACTAGAGGGGGGGTGAATAGGCAACTAACAATTTTTAGCTTTTCTTTAACAATTTAAATTTTGCATCAAAGGAGGTTGTCTAGATATGCAACTAGGTGAGCAACCTATATGATGCAACAAGGATAGGAACACAAGCAAGCAAGAGATATGACACAAATAAGCTTGCACAAGTAAAGGAACGAGATAACTAAGAGTGGAGACGGTGGAGACGAGGATGTGTTACCAAAGTTCCTTCCCTTTGAGGGGAAGTACGTCTCCGTTGGAGCGGTGTGGAGACACAATGCTCCCCAAGAAGCCACTAGGGCCACCGTATTCTCCTCACGCCCTCACACAATGCGAGATGCCGTGATTCCACTATTGGTGCCCTTGGAGGCGGCGACCGAACCTTTACAAACAAGGTTGGGGAAATCTCCACAACTCAATTGGAGGCTCCCAACGACACCATGAAGCTTCACCACAATGGACTATGGCTCTGCGGTGACCTCAACCGTCTAGGATGCTCAAACACCCAAGAGTAACAAGATCCGCAAGGGATTAGTGGGGGGAGTCAAATTTCTCTTGGTGGAAGTGTGGATCGAGGCCTTCTCAACCACTCCCGAGCAACTCAACAAGTTTGATTGGCTAGGGAGTGAGATCGGGCGAAAATGGAGCTTAGAGCAACAATGGAGCTTAGGCTTGGAAGAGATAAGTCAACGGGGAAGAGGGGACCCCATATATAGTGAGGGACAAAGATCCAACCGTTATCCACCTACCAGCCTGCGGCCAACGGTACTACCGCTCCAGGCCAGCGGTACTACCGTAGGGCCGCGCGGTACTACCACTTGCTGCCAAGCGGTACAACAGCACGGTCATGCGGTACAACTGTACAGGCCCACGGTACTGCCGCAACACCAGCAACAGCAAGGTCAGATCTGAAGCACAAGAGCTGAGGGCGGTACTTCCGCGGGCGCGGTACTACCGCGCCACCATGCGGTACTACCGCAAGGCAGGAATCCCCTAGTGAGGGGGAAGGAAACATCCGTGCCTACTTCTACAAAGAAATGGAAGAAGCGAAAACCCGACACAGTACTACTGCAGAGGGGCGGTACTACTGCCTGACAACATGGCACGGTACTACCGCAGAACAAAAGTGGTACTACCGTGGTAGGCGCAGATGTAAAAAATTACATCCGCCCCTACTACCGCGAGGGAGCGGTACTAGCTTGGTGGGCAATGGTAGTGCAACTCCAGGGGAGCGGTACTACCGTGGGCACCCGCGGTACTACCGCGCCGCAGCACGGAACTACCGCTGGTGCCTATGGTACTACCGCTCACCCGGGAGCAGTACTACCATGATCCAATGCAGCAGCCATAAAGAAGGAGGCGAGAAAGCAGAGGATGCTCCAAGGGAAAGGAGGGGAATAGAAAGAGACGTGTACGTGATGACTCCACCCAAACCTTTCCGACGCGGACCCCCTCTTAATAGTACGGCTTTCCTACGACTCAAATCCACCAAAAAGAAACGTAGAAAAGACGCCGTCTTCAACAGTCTTCGAGGGGCACCCAACCATCTTGTGCCTAGCGATAAAATGTCTGGGATACTCAAGGCACAAGATTAGTCCGCAAACGCGTTGTCATCAATCACCAAAACACCTTAGGGATAAATATGCCCTTACAATAATGTTTTTGGTATTTTGTAGTGATTGCAAAAATAGCAACGGGAAAGTAAATAAGCATAAACCAGTATATGGAAAACTCGTAGGCATTGGATCAATGATGGATAATTATGCCGGATGCGGTTCATCATGTAACAGTCATAACATAGGGTGACACAGAACTAGCTCCAACTCGTCAATGTAATGTAGGCATGTATTCCGAATATAGTCATACATGCTAATGGAAAAGAACTTGCATGACATCTTTTGTCCTACCCTCCCGTGGTAGCGGGGTCCTAATGGAAACTAAGGGATATTAAGGCCTCCTTTTAATAGAGAACCGGAACAAAGCATTAGCACATAGTGAATACATGAACTCCTCAAACTATGGTCATCACCGGTAAGTATCCCGATTATTGTCACTTCAGGGTTAACGGATCATAACACATAATAGGTGACTATAGACTTGCAAGATAGGATCTAGAACTTTCATATATTGATGAGAACATAATAGGTTCAGATCTGAAATCATGGCACTCGGGCCCTAGTGACAAGCATTAAGCATAGCAAAGTCATAGCAACATCAATCTCAAAACATAGTGGATACTAGGGATCTAACCCTAACAAAACTAACTCGATTACATGATAAATCTCATCCAACCCATCACCGTCCAGCAAGCCTACGATGGAATTACTCACTCACGGTGGTGAGCATCATGAAATTGGTGATGGAGCATGGTTGATGATGATGACGGCGACGAATCCCCCTCTCCGGAGCCCTGAACGGACTCTGGATCAGCCCTCCCGAGAGATTTTAGGGCTTGGTGGCGGCTCCGTATCGTAAAACGCGATGATTTCTTCTCTCCTATTTTTTTCTCCTCGAAAGCAGTTATATAGAGTTGGAGTCGGGAGGTCTCCAGGGGGACCACGAGGTAGGGGGCGCGCCCTAGGGGGGGGTCCCACCCTCGTGGCAAAGGTGTGGGCCCCCTAGTCTTCATCTTTGGCGAGGATTTTTAATTATTTATTCTAAGGTATTCCGTGGAGTTTCAGGTCATTCCGAGAACTTTTGTTTTCTGCACATAAAATAACATCATGGCAATTCTGCTGAAAACAGCGTTAGTCTGGGTTAGTTCCATTCAAACCATACAAGTTAGAGTCCAAAACAAGGGCAAAAGTGTTTGGAAAAGTATGTACGTTGGAGACGTATCAACTCGCCCAAGCTTAAACCCTTGCTTGTCCTCAAGCAATTCAGTTGACAAACTGAAAGAAATAAAGAAAAACTTTTACAAACTCTGTTTGCTCTTGTTGTTGTAAATATGTCAAGCTAGCATTCAAGTTTTCAGCAAAGATTATAACTAACCACATTTGCAATAATTCTTAGGTCTCATAATTACCCATATCAATAGCATAATCAACTAGCAAGCCATAATAATAAATCTCGGATGACAACACTTTCTCAAAACAATCATAATATGATTAAACAAGATGGTATCTCGCTGGCCCTTTCTAAGACCGCAAAACATAAATGCAGAGCACCTTTAAAGATCAAGGACTAACTAGATATTGTCATTCATGGTAAAAGAGATCCAATCATAGTCACACCCAATATAAATTAACAGTAATGAATGCAAATGACAGCGGTGCTCTCCAGCTAGTGCTTTCTAATAAGAGGGTGGTGACTCAGCATAAAAGTAAATAGATAGGCCCTTCGCAGAGGGAAGCAGGGATTTTTAGAGGTGTCAGAGCTCGGTTTTGAAATAGAGGTGAATAATATTTTGAGCGGTATACTTTCATTGTCAACATAACAACCGAGAGATGGCGATATCTTTCATGCTACACACATTATAGGCGGTTCCCAAACAGAATGGTAAAGTTTATACTCCCCCTCCACCAACAAACATCAATCCATGGCTTGCTCGAAACAACGAGTGCCTCCAACATACATCAGGTCCCAGGGGGAGTTTTGTTTGCAATTATTTTGATTTAGTTTGCATAAAGCATGGGACTGGGCATCCCGATGACCAGCTATTTATCTCGTGAGTGAGGAGCGGAGTTCACTCCTCTTGAGAATAACCCGCCTAACATGGAAGATACAGACAACCCTAGTTGATACATGAGCTATTCGAGCATACAAAACAGGATGATAATTTGAAGGTTTAGAGTTTGGCACATACAAATTTACTTGAAACGACAGGTAGATACCGCATATAGGAAGGTATAGTGGACTCATCTGGAATAACTTTGGGGTTTAAGGGATTGGATGCACAAGCAGTATTCCCGGTTAGTACAGGTGAAGTCTAGCAAAATACTGGGAAGCGACCAACTAGAGAGTGACGATAGCCATGTACATGCATTAAAATTAATAAACATTGGATGCAAGCATGAGTAGGATATAATCCACCATGAACATAAGTATCGTGGAGGCTATGTTGATTTGTTTCAACTACATGCGTGAACATGTGCCAAGTCAATTCACTTAAATCATTCAGAGGAGGATACCACCCTATCATACCACATCATAACCATTTTAATAGCATGTTGGCACGCAAGGTAAACCATTATAACTCATAGCTAATCAAGCATGGCACAAGCAACTATCATCTCTAATTGTCATTGAAGACATGTTTATTCATAACAAGCTGAATCAAGAACGATGAACTCATCATATTTACAGAAACAAAAGAGGTCGAGTTCGTACCAGCTTTTCTCATCTCAGTCAGTCCATCATATATCATCATAATTGCCTTTCACTTGCACGACCGAACGATGTGAATAATAATAAGAGTGCACGTGCATTGGACTAAGCTGGAATCTATGAGCATTCAATAAACAGGACAAGACAAAGCAATATGGGCTCTTTTGTCAGATAAACAATAATGCATATAAGAGCCATTTCAACAATTTAATCATGGTCTTCTCCTACTGACCCCCAAAGAAAAGAAAAGAAATAAAACTATTTACATGGGAAAGCTCCCAACAAGCAAAAGAAGAACGAGAAATCTTTTTGGGTTTTCTTTTTTTATTACTACTACAAGCATGGAAATTAAACTGATTAAAAGCTACAACTAATTTTTTTTATTTTTTTCTTAAGGTTTATTAAACACACAAGAAGAAAACATAAAAGGAAATAAACTAGCATGGATTATACAATGAAAAAGTATGAGCACCGACATCTAGAAATGAGTGTGTGTGAACATAAATGTAATGTCGGTGAGAAATACGTACTTCCCCAAGCTTAGGCTTTTGGCCTAAGTTGGTCTATGGCCACGGCTGGCCTGGCTGATATACATAATAATAGTTGTTGGGGTCGTACTGCGATGAGGAAGAAGAAGGCTCCTATTGCCACTGGCTGGCAATCATATCCGGATCCCACTGGTAATTAGCCTATCGTGACGGATCAAATTGTGGTTCCGGCTCCGGCTCCTCGGCTGGTGCAGGGTTCCGGTAGGCTTGAATATCCTTCAACGGAACAAGATACGTGCCTACAGTCAAATCAAACAAAGAAGGAGCAGGCAAGGTAATAGTCTCAGGATGATGTTTATTAAAGAACAATTGATATTTAAGCTCTCCTGCCCTATTCTTAACAATAAAATCATGTGCCACCATACTTATATAATCTAGATAAACACGAGGCAGCACTTTTTCTTCCTTCTCAGCATGCCTAATAGGTATGTTAAAATGTGCAGCTAGGCATGTAGCATAGATGCCTCCAAAGATGGGGCCCTTTGTACGGTTCAGACTTAACCGTTTAGCAATAATACCGCCCATACTAAAAGTGTTATCACTGTATAAACTGTGGAGCAGAATAATTATATCAGGGATACTAAGGTTTCCACAGTTTCCGCGTCCAATTAAGCAACGGCTAGAAAATAATGCAAAGTAACGTAAAAAAGGAAAATGTATGCTAGTGATTCGTGCATTGGAAACCTTCCTAGTTTCTCCTACAGTGATAGTATCAATAAACCCCTCCACATCATCATGATGTGGTTCTTCTTTCTTGCCCCCAAAAGGGACTAAACAAATTCGACAGAAATCATAAAGTGACATCTCCTTATGCTCATCATATAAATGAAACTCCACCGTAGGTGGTGAGTTCCTAGAATGAAAATGAAAGTTTTGCACAAAGGTATTTGTGAGTAAGAGATACTGATCGCATTGGTCGTGGAGGAAAACGGTGAGCCCTGCATTATGAGCCAATTCATGAAAATCTTCATAAATCCCGGCTGCTCTCAAGAAATCCTTGGAAGGCCATTCACACGCCCGAACCTCCGTGGTGCACGGCAAATTATACTTAGGCTTCGATGCCTTTTCCTTCGAGCTTTGGCTCGATGAGCCCCTCAATAATCTCCTCATCATTTTTTGAAAAATTCTGAAATTTTTAGTAACTTCAAAATGAAAGTAAACCAAACTCAATAATATTGATAGCAACTACTCCTACAAGTGCCTAGGGCTTATATCATGCATCAAAACTACTTTTGACCATATAAATTTGACATGCAAGCTCAAGAACAGGGTCACCTAAGCAGCAAAAATTTGCAATGAATAAAGCACTAGAACAAAAACTAATTGGACCAATGGAGGAGTCACATACCAAGGAACAATCTCCCCAAGCAGTTTTTTGAGGGGTGCTTTGAGCAAGGAGATCAAAAATGGCAGCAAAGAGGGCTGGAACTCGTGCTTGAGTTGGTTTTTCGTGTTTGTGGGAGGAAGAAGAAGAGGATGGGTGCAGGAATAAGTGGAGGAGGGCCACCGTGGGCCCACGAGGCAGGGGGCGCGCCCTAGGGGGCTGGGTGCGCCCTCCACCCTCGTGGCAAGGTGGTTGGCCCCCCTGGTGTGATCTTTGTTCCATAAATCCTCAAATATTCTAGAAAAAACATATTTAATTTTCAGGGCATTTGGAGAACTTTTATTTTCGAGGTATTTTTATATTGCACGGATAATCAGATAACACACAGAAAATTATTTATTTTTACTTTATTTCAACTAAATAACAGAAAGTATAGAGAGGGTACAGAAAGTTGTGCTTCTAGTTTCATCCATCTCATGCTCATCAAAAGGAATCCACTAACAAGGTTGATCAAGTCTTGTTAACAAACTCATTCCTATTAACATGAAACCGGAGAAATTTCGAATAACACTTGGTTACCTCAACAGGGATATGCACATCCCCAATAATAAGTATATCATATTTCTTCTTGACAGTAGGAAGAGGAAATTCAAAACCTCCAAATATAATCGATGGAATTTTTCCAATAGAGTTGATACTATGAACTTGAGATTGTTTCCTCAGAAAGTGTACCGTATGCTCATTACCATTAACATGAAAAGTGACATTGCCTTCAGTGCAATCAATAACAGCCCATGCAGTATTAAGAAAAGGTCTTCCAAGAATAATAGACATACTATCGTCCTCGGGAATATCAAGAATAACAAAGTCCGTTAAAATAGTAATGTTTGCAACTACAACAGGCACATCCTCACAAATACCGACAGGTATAGCAGTTGATTTATCAGCCATTTGTAAAGATATTTCAGTAGGTGTCAACTTATTCAAATCAAGTCTACGATATAAAGAGAGAGGCATAACACTAACACCGGCTCCAAGATCACATAAAGTAGTTTTAACATAGTTTCTTTTAATGGAGCATGGTATAGTAGGTACTCCTGGATCTCCAAGTTTCTTTGGTATTCCACCCTTAAAATTATAATTAGCAAGCATGGTGGAAATTTCAGCTTCTGGTATCTTTCTTTTATTTGTAATAATATCTTTCATGTACTTAGCATAAGGATTGGTTTTGAGCATATCAGTTAAGCGCATACGCAAAAAGATAGGTCTAAGCATTTCAGCAAAGCGCTCAAAATCCTCATCATCCTTTTTCTTGGATGGTTTGGGAGGAAAAGGCATGGGTTTCTGAACCCAAGGCTCTCTTTCTTTACCATGTTTCCTAGCAACAAAATCTTTCTTATCATAATGTTGATTCTTTGATTGTGGGTTATCAAGATCAACAGCAGGTTCAATTTCTACATCATTATCATTACTAGGTTGAGCATCATTATGAACATCATCATTAACTTTTTCATTAGGTTCTTGTTCATTGCCAGATTGTGTTTCAGCATCAGACATAGATATATCATTTGGATTATCAGGTGGTTCAGCAATAGGTTCACTAGAAGTTTGCACAGTTCTATCATTCTTCTTTTTCTTCTTTTTAGAAGAGCTAGGTGCATCAATATTATTTCTCTGAGAATCTTGCTCAATTCTTTTAGGATGGCCTTCAGGATACAAAGGTTCATGAGTCATTCTACCAGTTCTAGTAGCCACTTTAACAGCATAATCATTTTTCTTACTATTCATCTCATTAAGCAATTCCTTTTGAGCTTTAAGTACTTGTTCTACTTGAGTGGTAACCATAGAAGCATGTTTACTAATAAGTTTAAGTTCACCTTTGACATTAGCCATATAATCACCCAAGTGTCCAAGCATATTTGAATTGTATTTTAATTGTCTACCAAAATAAGCATTAAAGTCTTCTTGCTTAGCCATAAATTTATCAAACTCATCTAAGCATGGGCTAGCAATTTTAGTAAATGGGATTTCAGCTTTATCATATCTATAGAGTGAATTTACCTTTAGTACCTGTGTCGGGTTATCGAGGTCTGGAGGTTTTTCAATAAGTAAAGGATCAAGATCATATATTTCTTCAATAGGAGGTAAATTAAGACCATGTATTTCTTCAACAGGAGGTAAATTCTTAACATCTTCAGCTTTAATACCCTTTTCTTTCATAGATTTCTTTGCCTCTTGCATATCTTCGGGATTGAGAAATAAAATACCTCTCTTCTTCGGAGTTGGTTTAGGAATAGGATCATTAATTGGAGCAGGAGCTGGCTTAGGAGGTACCCAATTATTTCCATTTGTCAACATATTGTTCAATAAGACTTCAGCTTCATCCGGTGTTCTTTCCCTGAAAACAGAACTAGCACAACTATCCAGGTAATCTCTGGAAGCATCGGTTAGTCCATTATAAAAGATATCAAGTATTTCATTTTTCTTAAGAGGATGATCAGGCAAAGCATTAAGTAACTTGAGAAGCCTCCCCCAAGCTTGTGGGAGACTCTCTTCTTTAGTTTGCACAAAGTTGTATATTTCCTTTAAAGCAGCTTGTTTCTTATGAGCAGGGAAATATTTAGCAGAGAAGTAATAGATTATATCATGGGGACTACGCACACAACCAGGATCAAGAGAATTAAACCATATCTTAGCATCACCCTTTAATGAGAACGGAAATATTTTAAGGATATAAAAGTAGCAAGATCTCTCATCATTAGTGAACAGGGTAGCTATGTCATTTAATTTAGTAAGATGTGCCACAACAGTTTCAGATTCATAGCCATGAAAAGGATCAGATTCAACCAAAGTAATTATATCAGGATCAACAGAGAATTCATAATCCTTATCAGCAACACAGATAGGTGAAGTAGCAAAAGCAGGGTCAGGTCTCATCCTAGCATTTAGAGATTGCTTATTCCATTTAGCTAATAACCTTTTGAGTTCATATCTATCTTTGCAAGCTAAAATAGCTA